>NC_091305.1:43682597-43775097 GCF_038502225.1 Cherax quadricarinatus
CTGCTGTGATCTTGGAAGACCAGGCGTGCTGTGGCCTTGAAAGACCAGGCCTGCTGTGATCTTGGAAGACCAGGCCTGCTGTGGTCTTGAAAGACGAGGCCTGCTGTGATCTTGGAAGACCAGGCCTGCTGTGGTCTTGAAAGACCAGGCCTGCTGTGGTCTTGAAAGACCAGGCCTGCTGTGATCTTGGAAGACCAGGCCTGCTGTGGTCTTGAAAGACCAGGCCTGCTGTGGTCTTGAAAGACCAGGCCTGCTGTGGTCTTGAAAGACCAGGCCTGCTGTGATCTTGAGAGACCAGGCCTGCTGTAGTCTTGAAAGACCAGGCCTGCTGTGATCATGAAAGACCAGGCCTGCTGTAGTCTTGAAAGACCTGGCCTGCTGTGGTCTTGAAAGACGAGGCCTGCTGTGGTCTTGAAAGACCAGGCCCGCTGTGATCATCAAAGACCAGGCCTGCTGTGGTCTTGAAAGGCCAGGCCTGCTGTGGTCTTGAAAGACCAGGCCTGTTGTGGTCTTGAAAGACCAGGCCTGCTGTGATCTTGAAAGACCAGGCCTGCTGTGGTCTTGAAAGACCAGGCCTGCTGTGATCTTGAAAGACCAGGCCTGATGTGATCTTGAAAGACCAGGCTTGCTGTGATCTTGAAAGACCAGGCCTGCTGTGGTCTTGAAAGACCAGGCCTGCTGTGGTCTTGAAAGTCCAGGCCTGCTGTGATCTTGAGAGACCAGGCCTGCTGGGATCTTGAAATACCAGACCTGTTGTGATCATGAAAGACCAGGCCTGCTGTAGTCTTGAAAGACCTAGCCTGCTGTGGTCTTGAAAGACCAGGCCTGCTGTGGTCTTGAAAGACCAGGCCCGCTGTGATCATGAAAGACCAGGCCTGCTGTGGTCTTGAAAGGCCATGCCTGCTGTGGTCTTGAAAGACCAGGCCTGTTGTGGTCTTGAAAGACCAGGTCTGCTGTGATTTTGAAAGACCAGGCCTGCTGTGGTCTTGAAAGACCAGGCCTGCTGTGATCTTGAAAGACCAGGCCTGCTGTGATCTTGAAAGACCAGGCCTGCTGTGATCTTGAAAGACCAGGCCTGCTGGGATCTTGAAAGACCAGGCCTGCTGTAGTCTTGAAAGACCAGGCCTGCTGTGGTCGTGAAAGAAAAGGCCTGCTGTGATCTTGAAAGACCAGGCCTGATGTGATCTTGAAAGACCAGGCCTGCTCTAATCTTGAAAGACCAGGCCTGCTGTGGTCTTGAAAGGCCAGGCCTGCTGTGGTCTTGAAAGACCAAGCCTGCTGTGGTTTTGAAAAGCCAGGCCTGCTGTGGTCTTGAAAGACCAGGCCTGCTGTGATCTTGAAAGACCAGGCCTGCTGTGGTCTTGAAAGGCCAGGCCTGCTGTGATCTTGAAAGACCAGGCCTGCTGTGGTCTTGAAAGGCCAGGCCTGCTGTGGTCTTGAAAGACCAGGCCTGCTGTGGTCTTGAAAGACCAGGCCTGCTGTGATCTTGAAAGACCAGGTCTGCTGTGATCTTGAAAGACCAGGCCTGCTATGGTCTTGAAAGACCAGGCCTGCTGTGATCTTGAAAGACCAGGCCTGCTGTGATCTTGAAAGACCAGGCCTGCTGTGGTCTTGAAAGACCAGGCCTGCGGTGGTCTTGAAAGACCAGGCCTGCTGTGATCTTGAAAGACCAGGTCTGCTGTGATCTTGAAAGACCAGGCCTGCGGTGGTCTTGAAAGACCAGGCCTGCTAGGGTCTTGGTGAAGAGGACAGTAGCTGGTTATATGTCTGCTTTTTTCTTAGTAAACAGCAGACAATTCATTGACTTCAATATTTCCTTCTTAAGAAAGACCTGAACAGATATTTTAGTTTAATTTTTTTCTCAAAATGTTTTTTTTTCTCTGAAGTTTCCTAACGTATGAATAAATGTTCTGTAGTGAAAGACGGCAATTAAATAATTTTCTTTAATTAGCCTAAAGATTAGCCTAAAATAAAGTATAGAAAAACTTTAAAAATCACATTTTTTTACTTTCGCAACATTTAACGTAAAATAGCGTATAGATGAACTCTTAAAAAAATTATTTTTAATTTCGTACGAGAGGATGGAAGAGGAAATGGTCGAAAATGTTTCTATGACCCTTCATACGTAGCATTATGAACGGTCTTTTATGACCCCCTGAAAGAGAGAGAGAGAGAGAGAGAGAGAGAGAGAGAGAGTGAGAGAGAGAGAGAGAGAGAGAGAGAGAGAGAGAGAGAGAGAGAGAGAGAGAGAGAGAGAGAGAGAGAGAGATCGTTTTTCTTCTTGTTGATTTTAAGCGGATGGACCCGTCTTGTTGATGGCAAGAACGAAGGTGGCAGCATCTAGATTGTTGGAGGTTTACATGTACTGACAAAAGAAATTTCTAGGTCTCTGAACATAGTGCAATATTTATATCCAGGTTTTAAAGTAGCAGTATTGTAGGTCTACTCAGCCCCTGGGCTTATGCAGAACCTAGGCTAGCACTGTTTTAAGTTTGTTAAGATCTTGAGTTATATGTGTTCTGATCCTAAATCTTCGACTTCTTTTCAGCTTTTTCTGAGAAACGTTTATAATGTATGTGTTTTAGTGTGTTTAATATGCTTATATTTTTCACTTTGCTACTTTAAACCTTAAATCTGTGATATTACATCTCAGTCGTTACTGAACTTCGTCTCTCCCGGACTCCTCAGTTATGTTAGTTTTCTGACGATCCACGACGCAACCTGTGGACATTTAACATGTTACCATTCCCATTGACACTATAAAGAATATAAAATTTTCTGTAGCTCTGTAAGAAAAAAATGATGATTTTCCATTTATAAACAAATCCAATTTGATAAAATTTGCAAGAAAGACATCTACACAGCCCAAATTTATATAAAAATAAAATTAACTACGTCAGTGTTTAGGATTTGAAGCTGATCAGGAAAAAACCTTCTCAAGTTATTACATGGGTAACCATTTATTTAATGTAATTGGCAAATTTAAATTTGCACAACTCGTGACGAGTTAAAAACATTGTTTTAATAGAGCTTACCAATCGTAAAAGTTTGAAGCCGATCAAAAAAGGTATTCTCTAGCAGTTGATCTGATTCCAATGAGTGGAAGTTTTTTCCTTTAACAATTTTAATAAAATTTCGAATTTGCGTTTAATCGGACTAAACTTCTCATAATTCGTCGTCAACAATAATTTAAATCCCTTCAGAAGAAACATTATTTAGTTAATTAAAATTAATTTCACTGTATTTAATAAAAACAAATTGGACTTAGGGCAGCTATAGCGTGAACCTTGTGCTTAAGACACGATACTAGTGGTGAACATTTCAACCCGATCAAATGAATCATTCTCCAGTTACGATACAAATTACAACGATTCTAAATTCTATTAACAATTTTAATACATAAACAAATTTGCCTGCACGTAAACAAAACTTAATGAGCACTAAGCTGGCTCAAATATACATCAGACATTAAATACTCAAGCCCTTAATAAGAGGTACAATTAACTTCGTTTAACAGAAATAAAAAATCTGCATCAACACACACATGAACTTCACTCTCAGCCGTCGTCGAATTAAGAAACATCTGATCCTACACCACCGAGAGTTTTGTAAGTTATCTGACCCGTTGCAGGATGCTGGGGATGAATTCAACATCTTGAGTCATAGACCACGTGAGCAAGTTAATTACTCCAAGAAGCTGGTGTCCTCCTTACCGTGCACAAACGTTAGAAATTTGAAGCCGATTGGACGAGGCGTTCTCTAGCAGTGAGCGAAATACATTAAAAAACTTAGAAAGACCAAAAAAAATTCAGTCTTCCTCTCATTATTCGTGGATACCGAATATTGAATAACGAATGGTAAACGAACATGATTTGATACTGAGTATTTTAGCGCATTCACTTGTATATTTAACACTCAAGAATGCGCTAAAATGCAGCAACAGATTTAAATGTTAAATTATTTTATAAAGATTTGCGAATTACTGCATGATTTTCACGCAGACAAAAAGCTAGCCAAAATTCATATATAAGCATTTATAAGCAGCAAGCAACTTTAAACTTGCCACCCATGAAACAAGGTATTTTTTTCACAAATGGAATGCTACAACCAGTGGTATTAGCAGTAAAAGCAGCAGCATTAGTAGTAGTAATATAAAAAAATGCTTCAGTAGTAGATTTGTTAGTATTTATTATTCATGTGGAGCTGAAATTATGAAGTTACGTAATGTTTACTCTCGTGCTGAAACATTTGTGACCTGACTCGCCAAAAAAATATTTGTGGGCCCCAAATACATAACAGATTTAAGTGAACATTCCAACACTAATTCCACACAGGGAAACGTAGGCGACTTTACCTTATTAATGAGTTATTTATATATAATGATGCTAAGTATTTCAGCTGGCGATGAACACTGTGATGTACCTGTCGTATCAGTGTAGTGGGTAATATGTGAACACAAACTGTGCACCAGAGAGAGATATACAAATTAACCATTTTAGCTTAAATAGGAACGATCTTCTTGCTGAATAAGGCAAGCGAAAATTTTTGTATGCAATAATTTTGCAAAAATCATTCTGAACCTAACGAAAAAAAAATACATTACATTGTGTTTATGTTTATTATTAAATTATCTATAATATGTTTAGTTGGATTAGGCTAAATTAAATTGCGCTTGTTATAATAAGGTTAGGTAAGTTTTCTGAAGTTCTTTTGATATAAAATTATTAATTTTTACAATAACATAAATGAAAAAAAAACAATATATTTAAACGTATAAGAGAAAATTTTAGAAAGGACTTAATTTTAAATGAGTTCTTGCCAATTGACCAATTTTACCTTTTTGGCATTATATATATATATATATATATATATATATATATATATATATATATATATATATATATATATATATATATATATATATATATATATATATATATATATATGCAAAACAACCACTCTGAAGGAATAGAGAATTTCCAAGCGCTTTCGTGACTACTCACATTATAGTTCCTTGATAATGTGAGTAGTCACGAAAGCGCTTGGAATTTCTCTATTCCTTCAGAGTGGTTGTTTTGCATATTTTGAAATCACCTGTTTACTGTGATCTTATTGCATATATATATATATATATATATATATATATATATATATATATATATATATATATATATATATATATATATATATATATATATATATATATATATATATATATATATATATATATATATATTTATATATAGGGTCGGAGACCCTTGGAGCATGGGGCAAGTGTGCTCTAAAGTTCCTCAAAGAGCTAGGTGAAAAGCTCATCATAGAAACCAAGGACCACAGGGCGACCAGTTTCCTCTTTCAGAGACTCAGTGTTGCGATCCAGAGAGGAAATGCCTGCAGCATTCTGGGCACGCGGCCCACCGCAGGGGAGCTGGACGAAGTATTCGAGATGTAGCTCTGAGTTACCTATGTTGTTTTACTTTCTGTTTTATTTTTGTGAATATTTGGCCAATGTATTTTGTCTTTAAATAAAACATACTTGAAATATAGGGGGTGGTAGGAGAAAATTCTCAAACAGCTTCAGGGAGAACCTTAAGTTTTCCCTGAAGCAAGTTTATTCTTTTCTCTGAGGATGAGGGTTCCTACGACAGTTCTAGAGGTGGTACCTCCCTATATATATATATATATATATATATATATATATATATATATATATATATATATATATATATATATATATATATATATACATATATATATATATATATATATATATATATATATATATATATATATATATATATATATATATATATATATACATATGCAACAATCGCAGACGGGCGATCTTAACTATGCAGGACAAGCCACGGGGGGTGGAAATCTTTAGCTCAAGTGCTTTCACACTTCTCAGTTCGTCATCAGGAGCTGTGCAATGTTGCAAGGGAGCAACCAAAGCAGGGAGAGAGGTCTCAGAGTAGTGTAGGTGTCACCGGCCACGGTTACCCTTAGACTGGGTTAGTGGTCGGTGCCAACCCCACCCTACCATCATCCCCCCACTACCCATATGGGGTAGGAGGATTTCTGAGATGTCAAGTAGGAAATTATAAGATATAAAAAGCCAGCCCCAAGCTTTTTCTAATCGTTTATAACAGGTCATATGGTTTGAGAAAATAAGTTTCTCGTTAGATACTGTAGACATGGATAGTTATTATTCTGTGTGACCTTTTCAAATAATGAAAGAAAAGAAAATAGGGTGCTCTTTGTGCGTTTAAATGTCCTGCTCTGGAGTACTAGAATGTTCTACCGAGCTTTATCACGTCATCCTCGTAGCCTGTCAGAATTCGAGACGCCCTAAACCACTGAACCATGAATGTTATGTACAACAGGTGCCTAGTAGCACTAGACATGTCACTCTTGTTGTGGACAAATACGTGGCTGTTGCAAGCTAAGAACTAATTTCATTGTCCTCTAGTTTGGAATAGCAGTTATATAAGCAGTTTGCATATTAATGCATCCACGAACAAGTGGTTTTAAGCAGTGGTTCAGTGGTTTAGGGCTCCTCGAGTGGCTTGTTAAAGCTCGAGGGTTCGAGTCTCGGCCAGTGCAGTTATTTGCTCAAAACCTCACCACTTATTTGTGGGTGCATTATAAGTGTAAGGTACTTGCCCGTAGTAATGAAAATAACCCTCGAAGCTATAATCTAGGTGAAGTAGAGCTTGTTCATACAGAATGTGAAAAAGACTTGGGAGTCATGGTAAGCAGAAATCTAAAGCCAAGACAGCAGTGCCTAAGTGTGCGCAACAAGGCCAACAGATAACTTGGATTTATCTCAAGAAGTATAAGTAACAGAAGTCCAAAAGTTATTTTACAGTTCTATACATCATTTGTGAGGCCTCATTTAGATTATGCTGCTCAGTATGTGGCCTGTGAGACCAAAGTAAGGTGCAATGTACAAATATACACTCGTTGTATACAACACAATAAACACAAACATAATTATCAATATATTGTTTACAAAACTTGTTTACAAAAACAAACAATACAAAAATTTTTTTATTACTATTGTTCTATAATATATATACCATGTATAGTCACGGAACATATTCCTAGAAGTTCTGCAGCTTGTGGAACTCTTTGAAACTTGTTTTCATACACAATGGTGTTTTACACTATGTATACTGCCTGTGTAACTGGTATTCCCAACGAGAGGACAATGAAATTATTCCTAAGCTTGCCTCAGCCACGTATGTGTCCACAACAGGAGTGACATATCTAGTGCTACTAGGCACTTGTGCTTCTAGGCTACGAGGGTGGCGTGTTAAAGCTAGAGAGTTCGAGTCTAATCCAGTGTAATAAACACTTATCATTGCTAAATGATAACCATGTGTTGAGACACGCAAAATTTATTAAATAAAAGCAAGTTGCTCTCCTTAGATGGTGTAGATCGTCTCAGACGAACTACAACGTCTAACCATCTGTGTCTTCTCCAAATGTTCAGAAATATATGATAGGATGTCCTTGCTCTGAAGTGCCTCAAATGGCTACCATAGCAGATATGACGCAACTCATACGATACAACAAACCAGAGTTCATCCTGAAAAGAGTAAACGCAGAGGTAAAAGTAAATCTTGGAGTGTTCGAGCTGCCGCCTCACCTACACATGTGAAAGACTTTCCTTATCCCCATCCTCTCACCTGTACTCAGTATTCTAAATCCTATTTTGCGGAAGTACCTGTAAGTTGTAAATCTCTCTTTAGAGAGAGAATAAAAACTGTAAAGGAAGGAGAAAATAGTCTTCGTATTAACATGGGAGGGCATTGAGGAGAGTATTGTTATGCCCTGGAAAGACATACAAAACAGGATCGTGCGCATGTCACTGTTGTTTATATTCACCCTCCTGGCTCATTAGAGCAGCATAATCATCCTTACAACACTGAAACTTTGGGAGCAGTCTCCCACCGACAATTTTCCTTTCTTCCTAATTTTATTAAACAACGAGATGACTGTGTGCGGAACTATGAGACACTCTCATTCAACCAATAAGATTAGCCTGGTATATACATAATGTACAGAAAGTAATTTTCCATCGTGTCTCAGGTACATATCTAACGTTATTGGGTAGTAAATTACTGTCTCTGTCACTTGACATCAATACCAGTATTGATGTACTTGTAGAAGCCTATGATACTGTTGAAATATCACTACACAAATTTTATTTAGAAGCCGGTCATTGTTCTGTAATAATGTCATGGGAACGTCTTGCATTCCTATTGAACCTCTTGTAATGGAAAATTCTGACGAAGAAACTTATGTTCAGGAAGCTCAAAAAACTGAACCTACTGTACATTATTCCCGTTGAATGTTATGACACGTGCAATGTCACGAGTGAAGAAAAAAACTGCCTTGCCATCTCTGCTGATAATGACGAGCAAGGTTTGAACATGTTCAGGGATGCAATTCGTCTCTCGTCTACAGTGACTGAGAGTTAGCATACTATTAGTAGAGACCATGGATATTATCACTCCACATATTGACGAGGATCTGCTTAAGGAACATTAAATGACGATGCACTGGAGAAAATCGGATATGTTGCAGTGTTAGGTAAAAGGACACATGTGCAACAAATGCGACAATTTTATTGTGGCAACGTTTCGCTCTCCAGGAGCTTTGTCTAGCCGTTACAAACAAGGACACAGGGGGTATATATAGGTATTAGAGTGAAGTTCAAGGCATGATATAATCGTTGTGGGTAATAGTAATACTAGTAGTAGTAGTTGTAGTAGTACTTGTGGTGGTGTTTCAGTAGTAGTGTAGTAGTAGCAGCAGCAACAGCAGCTGTGTGATGGTAGGGTTTACTGTTTTGAAGAGGATTCTTGCTAATACTTCAGAGATGTTGAAGCTGTCTTTATTCTCTTTGTGTTAAAAACATCGATTAACGATGACCCAAGGCGGGCGCTGTTGAATTTCATCAGGTGGTAGGCAGCATTCCGGTGCTGTACGCAGGCGTTGTTCTAGTTATCGTTCCGACATGCATTAATTATCGGTAATTTTACTAACATTATTACGATATGTTGCAGTTATTGAGGAACAGTTTGTGGTTGATGGATAAATTTACTCCTTGTTCCACTACTTTTGTGAAGCATTATGTTGTATTGCCCGAGTCTTTCCGTAGACCAGCATCGCAGTTTGTTCACATTAGTCCTCTTGGTGGACATCCTGGCGTGTGCAAGACTCTGAGAAAAAAACTTACATGGCCGAGTGTAATAAAAAGAAATAAAACTCTGTGGCTTTACGGGTTAAAAATTTCCACTTTTTTATTGTGACTGGCAAGCTAAATCATTCTTCAAAACCAGCACGACTTGTCCTTATACTTGCACTTAGAGAGCTAATTTCTCAACTTCCTGACTTCGTTGACCCATTTCCAGGGACGAAGTCTGGCAGCTAGTACATATTTACTATAATAGATTCATCAACCCATTATCCTGAAACTCTCCCTCAAAATTGTTAGTCAGATAAAGGGTGTAACTTCACCTCAAAATTTTCGGTAAACCTTATCTCACCTTGGAATCAATTTATTCCATTTATTACCTGCAGTACGCTGCTATAATTTACCTCGAGAGGAAATATGGCCTGAAGATATCGGTGTTTATTAGCAAATGTACCCAACCACCCAACACAGCTTAGATACAATCACGGGAGCCTCACGGACTCCGCTCATTGCAGTCCATAAATTTATTTACAACGGAACCCACAGGGGCTGCAATAAGACCCTTGATCACGACCACAGAACAGCTTCTGAATTAGATCGACATCTACTCCACAGGTAAAGAGTTGTAGCTATCAACCTCAGATTTACAGACTTCAAGATCCTCGGACGGGTTGTCGTAGGATTAAGACCCGTGTAAGAACGCATTTCCTGACGAATCAGTCAGATCAACCCTTCGCTCTCCTCTTTGACTTGTTAATTGTTCAAGGCAAACCGATTCGCCATCATAAGTTCCAGTATTCTACCTGCTGGTTATTTGTGTATTGCTTCATAACAATGCGTGTCTAGAGTCGAAGTAATGGCTGGCACTAAACTTTCCAGTGAAAAGCATTTCCTGGTTGCTACGGCATTTATCACCCTCCGTAGTACATTGATAGAGCGCTGAACTGGAGATCGAAATGTTTTCGTCAATTACGAATACATTTCAGTGGAACATCATCTGTGATCCAGTTTAAATATACATAAATAAACATTTATATTTATAATATATTTATTTCAACAGGATCACTGATGATAAAATATGGTTCACGTATTTCTTTCTTGTCATACGATGGTAGTCAAGCTATTTGCGGCATAAATAGTAAGACCGCTGATAATTTAGAAAGATGAGAGTAGGCAGAGGCGAGGCCAGAGGCTTGTGAAACCCGCTAAATACAGCTAAATTTGCATATGCATGACTCAACATTTGCTATGCATAACAGGGCGAGCCAACAGCTGATAACAGTGATGGGCTCGTTAAGCGAGAAGTTAATCCCTGTTAACTGTGAGACTAACTCACTACCTGTTCACTGACTCCACTTAAACCAGACCTTTTTCTCTTTGATAAGAAGAAAAGTACAAATTCATTGGGATGATAAGAGCCGTGTTTTAGAAGCTGGGATCCATCTGGTAATGAGAGATGAAGTTCATTAAGAACAGTTACAGCAGCTTCAGGAGGACTGTTGAGAACGTATAGCGAATTAATTCGTAAATTCATTGGAAGCGCTGCGTTCGAAAGGTTTCTGCAGCACCTGGGTAAATCGAAGGGGAGAGAGGTAATCAGGATTGATTTGAAGAACGAGAGGACGCCTCTAATTTCTTGGATCAAGACCCCTTCACCAGATCGATGCACCATTCTAAATGGGATAAATCTGTCAGGTCTCTCACTTTTTGATCCGAGTAAAACCCAGATTATCTATCATAATCATCATTATCATGATTATTATCGTCATTATTATTATCATCAATATCATTATTATTATTATCGTCATTATTGTTACAAAAAGCGCCATTCCCGCAGGGGGTCATACAACGCCTGAGAAATGGAAGGTGAATAGGTTCGCTCCACGTAACAGAATGATAATTATTTCTCAAGATCAAGAGCCAAAATACACTGATCTCTTGCGCTGGTAGCGGAGTTAATGTTATAATGTCGAGAAATTAAAAAAAAAAATTGTAGGAACCGTTTCGCCACGACTGACTTCTTCAGTCCTGAGCCACTCGTGGCGAAATGTATACTATAATAAATTCCTATAACAATAAATGCCTGTAGTAAATGCCGACATCTTGTCGGTATCGCCATGTCATTTCCCAGTGTCGAGAAATATTCGTTTATTCTCAGGAGATTGTTAGGAACACAAGAAAAAAGATGTAAAAAAAAAACTTAGTTTCGTAGATGAAAAAAGTATTTTCTTCATCCTAAAATATTCTGTGAGTGAATGAATATGCTATATATATATATATATATATATATATATATATATATATATATATATATATATATATATATATATATATATATACAAGGAATTCGCGAGAGCATGCGAAATATACACAAACACTGATCTCTGGCTGAAGGAGACTCGAACCTACGAACCTTAGGACAAGGTACGCAGTGCTTTACCAATCTACCCACACTGGACCAATACCTTGGCGTGTAGCATGAGCTACACGTTTGATCCAAGGCAGCCAGCTTTCAGGGAGAAGGCTTTCAGCTTTTCATCTCATCCCCTGCATGCATCAGCCTTACTAGAGATTTGAACAATGCAAGGAATTCGCGAGAGCATGCGAAATATACACAAACACTGATCTCTGGCTGAAGGAGACTCGAACCTACGAACCTTAGGACAAGGTACGCAGTGCTTTACCAATCTACCCACACTAGACCAATACCTTGGCGTGTAGCATGAGTTACACGTTTGATCCAAGGCAGCCAGCTTTCAGGGAGAAGGCTTACAGCTTTTCATCTCATCCCCTGCATGCATCAGCCTTACTAGAGATTTGAACAATGCAAGGAATTCGCGAGAGCATGCGAAATATACACAAACACTGATCTCTGGCTGAAGGAGACTCGAACCTACGAACCTTAGGACAAGGTACGCAGTGCTTTACCAATCTACCCACACTGGACCAATACCTTGGCGTGTAGCATGAGCTACACGTTTGATCCAAGGCAGCCAGCTTTCAGGGAGAAGGCTTTCAGCTTTTCATCTCATCCCCTGCATGCATCAGCCTTACTAGAGATTTGAACAATGCAAGGAATTCGCGAGAGCATGCGAAATATACACAAACACTGATCTCTGGCTGAAGGAGACTCGAACCTACGAACCTTAGGACAAGGTACGCAGTGCTTTACCAATCTACCCACACTAGACCAATACCTTGGCGTGTAGCATGAGTTACACGTTTGATCCAAGGCAGCCAGCTTTCAGGGAGAAGGCTTACAGCTTTTCATCTCATCCCCTGCATGCATCAGCCTTACTAGAGATTTGAACAATGCAAGGAATTCGCGAGAGCATGCGAAATATACACAAACACTGATCTCTGGCTGAAGGAGACTCGAACCTACGAACCTTAGGACAAGGTACGCAGTGCTTTACCAATCTACCCACACTGGACCAATACCTTGGCGTGTAGCATGAGCTACACGTTTGATCCAAGGCAGCCAGCTTTCAGGGAGAAGGCTTACAGCTTTTCATCTCATCCCCTGCATGCATCAGCCTTACTAGAGATTTGAACAATGCAAGGAATTCGCGAGAGCATGCGAAATATACACAAACACTGATCTCTGGCTGAAGGAGACTCGAACCTACGAACCTTAGGACAAGGTACGCAGTGCTTTACCAATCTACCCACACTAGACCAATACCTTGGCGTGTAGCATGAGCTACACGTTTGATCCAAGGCAGCCAGCTTTCAGGGAGAAGGCTTACAGCTTTTCATCTCATCCCCTGCATGCATCAGCCTTACTAGAGATTTGAACAATGCAAGGAATTCGCGAGAGCATGCGAAATATACACAAACACTGATCTCTGGCTGAAGGAGACTCGAACCTACGAACCTTAGGACAAGGTACGCAGTGCTTTACCAATCTACCCACACTGGACCAATACCTTGGCGTGTAGCATGAGCTACACGTTTGATCCAAGGCAGCCAGCTTTCAGGGAGAAGGCTTACAGCTTTTCATCTCATCCCCTGCATGCATCAGCCTTACTAGAGATTTGAACAATGCAAGGAATTCGCGAGAGCATGCGAAATATACACAAACACTGATCTCTGGCTGAAGGAGACTCGAACCTACGAACCTTAGGACAAGGTACGCAGTGCTTTACCAATCTACCCACACTGGACCAATACCTTGGCGTGTAGCATGAGCTACACGTTTGATCCAAGGCAGCCAGCTTTCAGGGAGAAGGCTTACAGCTTTTCATCTCATCCCCTGCATGCATCAGCCTTACTAGAGATTTGAACAATGCAAGGAATTCGCGAGAGCATGCGAAATATACACAAACACTGATCTCTGGCTGAAGGAGACTCGAACATACGAACCTTAGGACAAGGTACGCAGTCCTTTACCAATCTACCCACACTGGACCAATACCTTGGCGTGTAGCATGAGCTACACGTTTGATCCAAGGCAGCCAGCTTTCAGGGAGAAGGCTTACAGCTTTTCATCTCATCCCCTGCATGCATCAGCCTTACTAGAGATTTGAACAATGCAAGGAATTCGCGAGAGCATGCGAAATATACACAAACACTGATCTCTGGCTGAAGGAGACTCGAACCTACGAACCTTAGGACAAGGTACGCAGTGCTTTACCAATCTACCCACACTGGACCAATACCTTGGCGTGTAGCATGAGCTACACGTTTGATCCAAGGCAGCCAGCTTTCAGGGAGAAGGCTTACAGCTATTCATCTCATCCCCTTCATCTCATCCCCTGATGCATCATGCATCAGGGGATGAGATGAAAAGCTGTAAGCCTTCTCCCTGAAAGCTGGCTGCCTTGGATCAAACGTGTAGCTCATGCTACACGCCAAGGTATTGGTCCAGTGTGGGTAGATTGGTAAAGCACTGCGTACCTTGTCCTAAGGTTCGTAGGTTCGAGTCTCCTTCAGCCAGAGATCAGTGTTTGTGTATATTTCGCATGCTCTCGCGAATTCCTTGCATTGTTCAAATCTCTAGTAAGGCTGATGCATGCAGGGGATGAGATGAAAAGCTGTAAGCCTTCTCCCTGAAAGCTGGCTGCCTTGGATCAAACGTGTAGCTCATGCTACACGCCAAGGTATTGGTCCAGTGTGGGTAGATTGGTAAAGCACTGCGTACTTTGTCCTAAGGTTCGTAGGTTCGAGTCTCCTTCAGCCAGAGATCAGTGTTTATATATACATATATATATATATATATATATATATATATATATATATATATATATATATATATATATATATATATATATATTGTAGGTAGTAGGTTATAGGCAGCAACCACCCAGGGAAGTACTACCGTCCTGCCAGATGACTGTGAAACAGAAACCTGTAAATGTTTTACATTATGGTAGGATTGCTGGTGTCTTTTTCTGTCTTATAAACATGCTGGATAACAGGGATACCTTGCTACTTCTATTTACATTTAGGTCACACTACACAGGCACGCACATGCATATATATACATACATCTAGGTTTTTTCTCTTCTTTCTAAATAGCTCTTGTTCTTTATTTCTTCTATTGTCCATGCCGAAGTTGAAAGGAATCTTTCCTCCGTAATGCGTGTCGTATGAGGCGACCAAAATGCCGGGAGCAATGGGGTAGTAACCCCTTCTGTAAACATTTACTAAAAAAGAGAGGAAGAAAAACTTTATAAAACTGGGATGCTTAAATATACATAAGAACATAAGAACATAAGAACGAAGGAACACTGCAGAAGGCCTACTGGCCCACGCGAGGCAGGTCCAAGTCTCCTACCGGCTTAAGCCAATGCACCCAACCTAGACAGGTCAGGTCACATTGACTTAAGGGAGGAACACGGCAACCGACCTGTTAGCACAAGCTATCAGGTCTAACTCACACCCACCCACATCTACTCATGTATTTATCCAACCTATTTTTAAAGCTACACAACGTTCTGGCCTCTATAACGGTACTTGGGAGTTTGTTCCACTCATCCACAACTCTATTACCAAACCAGTACTTTCCTATATCCTTCCTGAATCTGAATTTCTCCAACTTAAAACCATTGCTGCGAGTCCTGTCTAGGCTAGATATTTTCAGCACACTATTTACATCCCCTTTATTTATTCCTGTCTTCCACTTATACACCTCAATCATATCCCCCCTAATTCTACGTCTTTCTAGAGAGTGCAGTTTCAGGGCCCTTAGTCTATCCTCATAGGGAAGGTTTCTGATACATGGGATCATCTTTGTCATCCTCCTTTGTACATTTTCCAGAGAATTTATATCCATTCTGTAATACGGTGACCAAAACTGTGCAGCATAATCTAAATGAGGCCTAACCAAGGATGTATAGAGTTGAAGAACAACCTGAGGACTCCTATTATTTATGCTTCTTGATATGAAGCCAAGGATTCTATTAGCTTTATTGCGAACACTTATGCACTGTTGTCTTGGTTTCAGATTACTGCTAACCAGAACTCCTAAATCTTTTTCGCAATCCGTAATATTAAGATCTACATTATTTAGTTTATATGTGGCATGGTTATTGTCCTGTCCAACATTTAGAACTTTGCATTTGTCTATATTAAACTGCATCTGCCACTTCTCCGACCACTGCATCAGTCTATTCAAATCTTCCTGGAGTGCTCGAATGTCCTCGTCAGAATGAATTCGACGGCCTATTTTGGTGTCATCGGCAAACTTGCCGATGTCGCTCTTTATGCCCTCATCTATGTCGTTTATGTAGATTGTGAACAGCAGGGGGCCCAACACTGACCCCTGTGGAACACCGCTCGTGACACTTCCCCACTCTGATTTCTCCCCATTTATGCAAACTCTCTGCTGCCTATTTGTCAACCATGCCTCTATCCAGGAAAAAATTTCTCCTCCTATTCCATGTGCTTTAATTTTCCTCAATAGTCTCTGATGTGGGACCCTGTCAAAAGCCTTACTGAAGTCCATATACACAATATCATATTCATTACCATGATCTACCTCCTCAAATACCTTAGTGAAAAAAGTTAATAAATTCGTAAGGCAGGAACGCCCCTTTGTAAAACCATGCTGAGATTCGTTGATTAATTTATGCTTTTCAAGGTGGCTACAAACTGCCTCGGCAATTATTGATTCCATAAATTTTCCCACTATGGAGGTTAGGCTTATTGGTCTATAATTCGAAGCTAAGGACCTGTCACCTGTTTTGAAAATAGGTATCACATTTGCCATTTTCCACTTATCTGGCACCATGCCAGTTTGTAGTGATATGTTGAAAAGATTAGCCAAAGGTGTGCTAAGCTCCTCTTTACATTCCTTTAGAACCCTTGCATACAGTTCATCAGGGCCTGGGGATTTGTTAGGTTTTAATTTATCTATTTGCCTAAGGACCATGTCACTTGTGACCCTAATAGTGCACAGTTTATTATCGTCCTGTTCTACATAATTTATCATTACTGGAATATCGCTGGTATCCTCCTGTGTAAAAACTGAGAGGAAGTATGTGTTAAAAATTCTACACATTTCCTTATCACTGTCAGTGAGCTGACCCGAGGAACTTTTGAGTGGGCCTATCTTGTCCCTGATCTTACTTCTGTATACCTGAAAGAATCCTTTTGGGTTAGTCTTCGATTCTCTTGCAACTTTAACCTCATAATCTCTTTTTGCTTTTCTAATTCCCTTTTTTATTTCTCTCTTTAACTGAATATATCGATTTCTTAATTGCCCCTCTCCTCTTTTGATTTGCCTATATATGCCTCTCTTTTGACCAATCAGATATTTTAATCTATTGTTCATCCATTTAGGATCATTTTTGTTTGATCTGATTTCCCTATTTGGAACATAATTTGACTGAGCAGCTAGAACTATGCCCTGGAAAGCATCATATCGGCAACCATCACCACCTACCTGACCCTTAGTCAGGTCATTCCAGTTCAGCCCACCTAAGTAATTTTTCAGTCCTATGAAATCAGCCAAGCGAAAGTCAGGGACGGAGACTTGATTGCCATTATTAGGGGAATTCCATGATATGTTAAAACTGAGTGATTTGTGATCACTCTCCCCAAGCTCATCATTAACCTCAAGATTATTAATTAGTGTTTCCCTACTGGCAAGAACCAAGTCAAGGAGGTTATTTCCCCTAGTTGGCTCTGTCACAAACTGTTTTAAAAAACAATCCTGGATCGTATCAAGAAAGTCACCCGACTCTAAATTTCCTGTCAAATTGCTCCAGTCAATCTGTCTATAGTTGAAATCTCCCATTAGCACAACATTTTCGTCCGAATTTCGTCCCATAGAAGTTTACTGCACTCCCTATCAAGATTTGGGGCCCTGTAAATCACACCCAAAATTAGTTTTTCTCGGCCCTCGAGAAGCTGTAACCAAACAGATTCAGTGGCTGACGCTTCTAATTTAATATCTTGTCTAACACAACAATTTAAATTGTCTCTGACATACATCGCTACTCCACCACCTTTCCTGTTGACCCTGTCAGTGTGGAATAATTTATAGCCTTGTATGTGACATTCAGAGGGCATCTCTCTATCTTTCAGATTGAGCCAGGTCTCTGTTATAGCAATAATATCTATGTTTCCTGCACTTGCAATTAATCTTAGCTCATCTATCTTATTTCTAACACTCCTGCTATTAGTATAGTAAACCTTAAGGGAGCTAGTCCCTTGCTGCCCTCTGCTGTCCCCCTTTGTTTGCTGACCTGTTCTATTGTCTTTATTTATAACTTCATGCTGAATGCCTTTTATACATTTACTGTTTCCAACCCTAGTGTTGCAACCTGCTTGTTTCCCACACACACCCATACCTCTATCTTCCATCAGTTTAAAATCATAGGCATTTCACCAATGGCCTTCTCAATCGAGTCTGCAAGTGCTACCACCCCTGCCCCAGAGAGATGTACCCCATCCCTTGCATACATATCATGTTTGCCATAAAAGTTGTTCCAGTTGTCAATGAATGGGATTGCAAGTTCCTTGCAGTATCTGTCTAGCCAGCAATTTACACCAATTGCCCTAGACAACCATTCATTTCCTACTCCCCTTCTAGGCAAGATGCTACATATGATTGGGATCCCTCCCTTAGACTTAATGAAATCTATAGCTGACCTGTACTTATCTAGCAGCTCTTCTCTCCTACCCTTCCCAATATCATTTCCACCAGCACTGAGACAGATAATGGGCTTGTTCCCATTACCTGACATGATATTATCCAGCCTGTTGACAATGTCCCCAACACCAGCTCCAGGGAAGCACACTCTATCTCTCATCTTCTTATTCCTATTACAAAAAGCACGGTCAACATATCTTACCTGAGAGTCACCAACCACAAGAATGCGCTTACCTTCATTAGCAGGGGCAGTAGTACCCTTACCTTCACTGGCCACTGAAGTACATTCATCCTGGAGAACAGAGAAGCGATTTCCTACCTTCAGATCTTCACTCTTAACTTTCCTTACTCTGATGCGCCTCCCATTACTGTGAACAACTCGCCACTTGTAGCAGGTGCTGGACTGCACCTCACTGCTGGTAGCCGTTGCTACCTCCCCACCTACAGCCTCCTCACAGTGAGAGACAGACTGCACCTCACTGCTAGAAGCCTCATTCCCCACATCTCCAACCACCTCACACTCTCTCCCAGGCCCATTGAGGTGGACCTTCAGCCTCCTAATCTCCTCCTGGAGAAGCAAGACCTCCTCCTTCAACTCTCCAACCTCAGATTTTAAAACACTGCAGAAGCAAGCCATGCTTTGTAACCATCCACGCTAATCCCCAAAGCAGCTCAGGGTCTGTGACCTCACGTGACGACTGACCACTGAACATGGATGTAGTGCAGATAACAAGAAAGAGATGATTGTTGATGTTATGAATGAAAAGAAGTTGGATGTCCTGGCCCTAAGCGAAACAAAACTGAAGGGGGTAGGGGAGTTTCGGTGGGGAGAAATAAATGGGATTAAGTCAAGAGTATCTGAGAGAGTTAGAGCTAATTAAGGGGTAGCAATAATGTTGAATGATCAGTTATGAAAGGAGAAGAGAGAATATAAATGTGTAAATTCAAGGATTATGTGGATTAAAATAAGGATTGGATGCGAAAAGTGGGTCATAATAAGCGTGTATGCCCCTGGAGAAGAGAGGAGTGTAGAGAGGAGAGAGATTTTGGGAGATGTTAAGTGAATGTATAGGAACCTTTGAACCAAGTAAGAGAGTAATTGTGGAAGGGAACCTAAATGCTAAAGTAGGAGAAACATTTAGAAAGGGTGTGGTAGGTAAGTTTGGGGTGCCAGGTGTAAATGATAATGGGAGCCCTTTGACTGAACTTTGTATGGAAAGGGGCTTAGTTATAGGTAATACATATTTTAAGAAAAAGAGGATAAATCAGTATACAAGATATGACGTAGGGCGTAATGATAGTAGTTTGTTGGACTATGTATTTATAGATAAAAGTCTGATGAGTAAACTTCAAGATGTACATGTTTACAGAGCGGCCACAGATATATCAGATCACTTTTTAGTTGTAGCTACAGTGAGAGTAAAAGGTAGATGGGATACAAGGAAAATAAAAGCATCAGGTAAGAAAGACATGAAGGTTTAAAACTAAAAGAGGAGGAAGTTAGGGTAAGATATAAACAACTATTGGAGGATAGATGGGCGAGTGAGAGTATAGGCAATGGGGTCGAAGATGTATGGGGTAGGTTTAAAAATGTAGTGTTAGAGTGTTCAGCAGAAGTTTGTGGTTAAAGGAAAGTGGGTGCGGAAGGGAAGAGGAGCGATTGGTGGAATGATGATGTAAAGAGAGTAGTAAGGGAGAAAAAGTTAGCATATGATAGGTTTTTACAAAGTAGAAGTGATGCAAGGAGGGAAGAGTATATGGAGAAAAAAAGAGAGGTTAAGAGAGTGGTGAAGTAATGTAAAAAGAGAGCAAATGAGAGAGTGGGTGAGATGTTATCAACAAATTTTGTTGAAAATAAGAAAAAGTTTTGGAGTGAGATTAACAAGATGAGGAAGCCTAGAGAACAAATGGATTTGTCAGTTAAAAATAGGAGAGGAGAGTTATTAAATGGAGTGTTAGAGGTATCGGGAAGATGGAGGGAATATTTTGAGGAATTGTTAATGTTGATGAAGATAGTGAAGCTGTGATTTCGTGTATAGGGCAAGGAGGAATAACATCTTGTAGGAGTGAGGAAGAGCTGGTTGTGAGTGTGGGGGAAGTTCGTGAGGCAGTGGGTAGAATGAAAGGGGGTAAGGCAGTTGGGATTGATGGGATAAAGATAGAAAAGTTAAAAGCAGGTGGGGATATAGTTTTGGAGTGGTTGGTGCAGTTATTTCATAAATGTGTGGAAGAAGGTAAGGTAAATAGGGATTGGCAGAGAGTGTGCATAGTTTCGTTGTATAAAGGGGACAAAGGAGAGTGCAAAAATTATAAGGGGGATAAGTCTGTTGAATATACCTGGTAAAGTGTATGGTAGAGTTATTATTGAAAGAATTAAGAGTAAGAAGGAGAGTAGGAAAGCAGATGAACAATGAGGCTTTAGGAAAGGTAGAGGGTGTGTAGACCAGGTGTTTACAGTAACACATATAAGTGAACAGTATTTAGATAAGGCTAAAGGGTGTTATTGGTATTTATGGGTTTGGAAAAGGCGAATGACAGGGTGGATAGGGGGGCAATGTGGCAGATGTTGCAGGTGTATGGTATAGGAGGTAGGTTACTGAAAGCAGTGAAGAGTTTTTAAAAGGATAGTGAGGCTCATGTTAAAGTATGCAGGAAAGAGGGGGATTATTTCCCAGTAAAAGTAGGCCTTAGACAAGGATGTGTGATGCCACCGTGGTTGTTTAATATATTTATAGATAGGGTTGTAAGAGAAGTGAATGCGACGGTCTTGGCAAGAGGTGTGGAGTTCAAAGATAAAGAATCAAACATAAAGTTGGAGATGTCACAGTTGCTCTTTGCTGATGACACTGTGCTCTTGGGAGATTCTGAAGAGAAGTTGCAGAGGTTGGTGGATGAATTTGGTAGGGTATGTAAAAGAAGAAAATTAAAACTGAATATAGGAAAGAGTCAGGTTATGAGGATAACAAAACAATTAGGTGATGAAAGACTTGATATCAGATTGGAGGGAGAGAGTATGGAGGAGGTGAATGTTTAGGAGTGGAGGTGTCAGCAAATGGATTTATGAAAGATGAGGTAAATCATAGAACTGATGAGGCAAAAGGGTGAGTGGTGCACTTAGGAGTTTGTGAAGACAAAGAACTTTGTCCTTGGAGGCAAAGAGGGGAATGTATGAGAGTATAGTTTTACCAACGCTCTTATATGGGTGTGAAGCATGGGTGATGAATGTTGCAGCGAGGAGAAGGCTGGAGGCAGTGGAGATGTCATGTCTGAGGGCAATGTGTGGTGTGAATATAATGCAGAGAATTCGTAGTTTGGAAGTTAGGAGGAGGTGCGGGATTGCCAAAACTGTTGTCCAGAGGGATGAAGAAGGGTTGTTGAGGTGGTTCGGACATGTAGAGAGAATGGAGCGAAACAGAATGACTTCAAGAGTGTATCAGTCTGTAATGGAAGGAAGGCGGGGTAGGGGTCGGCCTAGGAAATGTTGGAGGGAAGGGGTAAAGGAGGTTTTGTGTGTGTGGGGTTTGGACTTCCAGCAGGCATGCGTGAGCGTATTTGATAGGAGTGAATGGGGACAAATGGCTTTTAATACTTGACGTGCTGTTGGAGTGTGAGCAAAGTAACATTTACGGAGGGATTCAAGGAAACCGGCAGGCCGGTTTCCTTGTTTTTCATCGTCAAATGACGATGAAAAACAAGTGCTGTAAAGTAACCTTCTTCTGCGTTCTGAGATGCGAAAGGCGAAAGAATGAAGCAGCTGAGTGGCAGAAGGAAACTAAAATGAGGGTGAATTAATACTTGGCTACGATTTTTTTTCAACTTCAACGCTGGCGGCAGCGGCGGGGGAAGGCGGTGGCGGTGGCGCAGGCGCCAACGCCGAGAGGTTTCACCAAGCTTCCTTTTTCCTAATTTTACCCCCGCCACCACTCAGGTTGCTGTTGATTTATGGCTGCATCGAGACGAGCTCAGTGACGTTTCATAGCTCGCTGGGGTCCTGGCGGCTGCGGTGGCGGCTGCCGCTATAACATGTGGAGCGCGGTTCGACTCTCTTCTTGATGGCGTAGCCTCATAAACACCAGGGTAAGAGGCCCTTCAATGTATCCCCAAACACATACACACACACACACACACACACACACACACACAGGGGCCAGCAGTTGAGTCTCGACCCCTCCAACCGCAATTAGGTGAGTACACACAGGAGCTTGGACTCGACCCCTGCAACCTCAACTAGGTGAGTACAACTAGGCGAATACACACACACACACACACACACACACACACACACACACACACAATGACATGAACTAAATTCATGAAGTCACCCAAGGATGAACTTCTGAAAGAGATGAAACTCGCAAGAATAATAAATGCAGTATTTCCAGGGATGATGCAAGAAAAAAACAATAAAATGAAAGGGAAACAAACAAAAGACGGGTTTACAAACACGAGCATAAACCAGTGACTGAAAGGGAAGATTAACCTGGGATGCAGAATTTAAACTGTTAACTTGTTAACATGAAAATATTTCATTGAAAAAATCAAGTGCTAAACCCATGTGGGTCATTCAATGCAAGAGGTGGTGGAGGCTTGATCCTCCGTCTGCTGAGCGCGACACAGATGCGCACTTTCAATTTGTATTGTGAAGCAAAACTTCTCCAGGCTGAGGGACTGACCACCTCAAAACTGCGTCTTCAAGGGTAATGAATTTATTACATCTTTTCGTGTCTTCTGTTTCTGCTGCTTCTGTATTTGACTGAGGAAGAGTACTGTGTAGGCGAAACGTTTTGGAATAAAGATATCTAACTGTTGCAGATGTGCCTTATCAACCTGTATCGTATAGCATTATCATAAACCATACCATGGGTGGGATTTGAACTCGCGGTCAGAGAGTCTCAAAACTCCAGACCGTCGCGTTAGCCACTGGGCCAGCTAGCTTAATAAGATTCACCTAACTAGGTATATTTCTACACAATAGGAAGGTTAGCATAGGCACCACTGTGGCCACAAATGCAAGTTTACATTCGTGTCATTATGATTTTGTGAGTCATGATAACATATCATATTCGTCCAATATGTCATTGTTGCGAATAAGAAATTTTTTAAAGAACTTCAGAATGTGGCCTGTTACCATTTATTTCTTATGCAACAAGATTTTTGGATCCGAGTTCTTTAAAGGTCTTTTAGAGTCTAGGGGAAATAATTTCAACTGGGAAACTCCATAGAATAACATTCAAATTTTTTAAAGTATTTAAATACAATACTTTATCTTCTCTTTGTAGTTAATTTAACTTAATACTTTGTACAAGAAAATTACCATATACATTTAGTTCCAAATCATGGAAATGTCATATTAATAAGGAAGTTTAATTATTCTTCCTGTATCTAAGTCCTCATTAATATTTACGTCTCTTTCTTAACAAGACTGTAAACTCAAAATACAAAAGGTACAAGATTTAACAAGACCTTTGAATCTGGCCGTAAAGTATCTCTATGGATTACTGGACTGACCAAGAATATAAATATGAAAAGAGTCTTTCAAAGCAATGAGGAACAAAGTGAGTCAGCTCTAGAGTCCAATTCTCAAAACCATTCAACTGTACACCGTAAGAGCCAATATACGATCAGTTGTCAGGGCTAGAGCTAGGAGCAGACTGACTACTTGCCAGTCTGTTGACGTGTCGTCAGGTTGGATCAGCTGAGCCACGTCAGCCAGCCGGACATAAACAATTGAACAATTCACCGGATGGTTCCGAGACTTAAACTCTATATACAGAAGAAATCCTACCTAACCGTAATAGTAAAATAATAGTGATAATTACAAAATAGTGATAATAACAATAATAGTGATAATAACGATAATAGCGATAATAACAATAATAGTGATAATAACAATAATAGTGATAATAACAATAATAGTGATAATTACAAAATAGTGATAATACCATGGTATTTTTCATATATTAACAGATAATAATATAACGCCGAAAGTCTCTATTTTAGCTATAAACGGGGACTTTCGCACTATAATATTAAGTGATGAACACATGCTCTTACAATATTTAAATAACACAGGATGACCAATTTCAAAGATATAACAGTCCTCACAGACTTGGATGGACTCTTTGGTGTAAGGGATCATGAGCTTCTAATCTGGAAATATCTCTTGAAAATAAAACTGAAGTGAACGAAGAGTCAAATAGAAAACCATTTTACATTAGCTGGAATTATGATGTTATATCTTTTTGTGAGGTAAAGTGGGTCAGGGACTGAACGGTAAGACAACACGAAAGATGATGAGAGTGATGGATATAACGAGTCGGGAAGTAAGAAAGATTACAATAATACTGAACATGAAAAACATAAGGAAAAAGAGAAGTCCAATATTTAGTCTAGAATTAAGAAAAACAAAGGCAGAAGAGAGAGTGGAAAGATGTGGAGCACCAAACAAAAACGAAATATTGTAGTAGAGTAAGGAACAAAAGACAGTAATAACCTAACATCGAAGAACTAAGCATAATCAAAGTAACTCCAGAGTAAACCTTAACATGTGTGGGGTTAGAACCCGCGATCAGAGTCACTAAACTCCAGACCGTCGCCTTAGCCACTGGAGTTTTAGGAGTCTCTGATAGCGGGTTCTATCCCCACCCGTGGTATAGTTTGTTTGCAATCGTGTCATGACGATTTTGTGAGTCATGTTAACTCCAGAGTCTCATATGTACGATAGTGACTGCAATTGTAATAGAACATCTTTCAATGAGTTTTTATTGAAAATATGTAAATGAGACGATGGTAAATTGTGTGCCAGTGTCAGGCGGTCATAGCAGTCAATATGGCCGCTATTCCAGTATAATGAACTAGTGTTAGGTAAAAGGACACAAGTGCAACTAATGTGACATTTTATTGTGGAAACGTTTCGCTCTCCAGGAGTTTTGCCAAGCCAAGTCAGTAATTCTACCAACTTTAATACTTGATGAATTAGACACATGTGCAACACCTGGGTATATTTACTAATACAAGGATTTTGCACATGTGCCTACATCATAATGTGCCTACATATAGGTACATATAGGATCTGGCATCCACACGGCGACATATTACACAAGATTTAATCACCCTTTTTACACTTTGCCGTCCTTGTGGAATCCAGAAAGTTTCCCTAATACTTGATAGAATTTAATAATAATAACGAGGTTCAATTTCTGTTAACCCAACGAGGGTGTACCTGGAAATTTATTACTCCTAGAGCCCCTTGGCAGGGGGAGCTGTATGAAAGACTGATAGGCACAGTGAAGAGGTGTCTCCGTAAAGTACTACACCGGAAGAGAATTAATTTGGAAGAATTCCGTGCAGTGTTAGTGGAGGCGGAAAATCGTATAAATAATAGGCCTCTCTCGTACATGAGTGATACACCTGATGCAGATGTATTAACACCTTCTCACCTAATATGTGGAAGGAAATTGAAAGCTGCCCCTGTCTTCAGAAATAATCCTGAAGAAAGTAATGAAGATTACAATGATGCGGCAGTGTTGTGTGATAAATTTAAAATGTTAAATAAAGTAATTGATCATTGGTCTAATGTGTGGCGTAAGGAATATCTTCTTACACTACGTGAACACTTTTATAGTGCGACTGAGGCAGTAAATCGACAGAACATTCAATCAGACTACATTGTGTTAATTGACACTGAACAACATCGAACATTGTGGCCTCTGGGCAAAGTATTGACATTGTACCCAGATGCACAAGGTGTTGTCCGGAATGTCAAAGTGTTGTGTCGTGGCCAGGAAAGTTTATGCACAGTTAATAAATTGATTCCCTTGGAATTAAGTGGTATTCAATCAAACGTAAATGAGAATCTAAGAGATAGTGACACGAGTGATACTGAAGGTAACGCTGACCAAGTGATGCAGGAAGATGAAATTGTAGTAAGACCTACTAGGAGAACAGCCACTCAAGCTAGAACCGGCTGGAATCGTCTCCTAAAGAAAGGAGTAATTTGAGTCGTTTAGCAACGAACTCCAGCCGGCCGCAGTGTGGAAAATAATGCATTTTCCAAAAAATCCAGCGTGTATTTTTTATGAAAATTAGTGTAATACATTGTATTTAATAAAAAATAATTTGTAAATGAAAAAGAGACTCGAGAGGGAAGCTCTGCGCCTGCGCTGGGAAGCAGGGAGGAGACACCATTTTTTTTTGAGTGTAATACAAGCACCTTAATGTAAGGTGTATAATTTTCGTCGCTCTAAGGGTTATATTGGGCTTAAAACCTCTCAAATAGGAGTCGAAATTGTTGAATGTGCAGTCCTGCATAACTTGAGTTTTAAACAGATGTACAAGACAGCTCCAGGAACCTCAGATAAGCTATCTAAATTATGTTTGTAATTCTGGTCAGTATTATCATCATAAATTTGGGTAGAGTGGGCTCTGTACGTGACACACTGTAATCTAAAGACTAATAAGTGAGTGTTATGATTATAAATTCACCTTCTGTTATATAAATGTGTATATGTAATCATTTATTAATTTTAATATACAGTCCACAAATTTATATTAAATTTTACCAGAATTCCTGGTGATGTATATTTCATTTGGAATTAATAGATCTAGAGCAACTTGTGGAGAGATAGATTATGGTAGGTATCGAAGGGGATATTTTTTGTGACCTAGGTGTCCCAAAAAATCCTACTTGCCTCTGTAACTTTGATAAATAATAATTATCTTTGTTAACATTTACTGGTATGTATCTAATGAGATACATCCAGGTAAATGTAATTTTCCACATATATAACGAAAATGATAAGATTCACAAATCTTCCATGTCTGTCTCTGACGTAGTACAACAACTGCAACAAGGTCTCTCTGCCAGCATTTTCTGCTTTCATGTACACTGCAGTGGTGGATATTGTGTTTTTCTTCGGCTACGATTAATGAGCTTCAGTACATGTTCTGGAACCGATTCTTCAGATATTTTTATCGGTTCTACCTTAACTTGCCGCAGTTCCCAACCCCATATGAAAGGTTCCTAAATTCCCTTCCTATCCAGCTCTTCACTTGATAAACACACAGACTGTAATAGGCAGGTGTCCTCTGCTGGTGGTAGTAACTCAAATTTTATATGAAAGATGACTGTTGCTTTTTCTCTTAATTTCGTCGTCGAATCTGATTTAGTGTATCGCCTAGTCTTCCACTATTATTGCCTAGTCTTCCACTATTATTGCCTAGTCTTCCACTATTATTGCCTAGTCTTCCACTATTATTGCCTAGTCTTCCACTATTATTGCCTAGTCTTCCACTATTATCTCCTAGTCTTCCACTATTATTGCCTAGTCTTCCACTATTATCGCCTAGTCTTCCACTATTATTGCCTAGTCTTCCACTATTATTGCCTAGTCTTCCACTATTATCGCCTAGTCTTCCACTATTATCGCCTAGTCTTCCACGATTATCGCCTAGTCTTCCACTATTATCGCCTAGTCTTCCACTATTATCGCCTAGTCTTCCACTATTATTGCCTAGTCTTCCACTATTATCGCCTAGTCTTCCACTATTGTCGCCTAGTCTTCCACTATTATTGCCTAGTCTTCCACTATTATTGCCTAGTCTTCCACTATTATCGCCTAGTCTTCCACTATTATTGCCTAGTCTTCCAGTATTATCGCCTAGTCTTCCACTATTATCGCCTAGTCTTCAACTATTATCGCCTAGTCTTCCACTATTATTGCCTAGTCTTCCACTATTATCGCCTAGTCTTCCACTATTATCGCCTAGTCTTCCACTATTATTGCCTAGTCTTCCACTATTATTGCCTAGTCTTCCACTATTATCGCCTAGTCTTCCACTATTATTGCCTAGTCTTCCACTATTATCGCCTAGTCTTCCACTATTGTCGCCTAGTCTTCCACTATTATTGCCTAGTCTTCCACTATTATTGCCTAGTCTTCCACTATTATCGCCTAGTCTTCCACTATTATCGCCTAGTCTTCCACGATTATCGCCTAGTCTTCCACTATTATCGCCTAGTCTTCCACTATTGTCGCCTAGTCTTCCACTACTATTGCCTAGTCTTCCACTATTATCGCCTAGTCTTCCACTATTATCGCCTAGTTTTCCACTATTAATGCCTAGTCTTCCAATATTATTGCCTAGTCTTCCACTATTATCGCCTAGTCTTCCACTTTTATCGCCTAGTCTTCCAGTATTATCGCCTAGTCTTCAACTATTATCGCCTAGTCTTCCACTATTATTGCCTAGTCTTCCACTAGTATTGCCTAGTCTTCCACTATTATCGCCTAGTCTTCCACTCTTATCGTCTAGTCTTCCACTATTATCGCCTAGTCTTCCACTATTATCGCCTAGTCTTCCACTATTATCGCCTAGTCTTCCACTATTATTGCCTAGTCTTCCACTATTGTCGCCTAGTCTTCCACTATTATCGCCTAGTCTTCCACTATTATCGCCTAGTCTTCCACTATTATCGCCTAGTCTTCCACTATTATCGCCTAGTCTTCCACTATTATTGCCTAGTCTTCCACTATTATTGCCTAGTCTTCCACTATTATCGCCTAGTCTTCCACTATTATTGCCTAGTCTTCCACTATTATTGCCTAGTCTTCCACTATTATCGCCTAGTCTTCCACTATTATTGCCTAGTCTTTCACTGTTATCGCCTAGTCTTCCACTATTATCGCCTAGTCTTCCACTATTATCGCCTAGTCTTCCACTATTATTGCCTAGTCTTCCACTATTATCGCCTAGTCTTCCACTATTATCGCCTAGTCTTCCACTATTATCGCCTAGTCTTCCACTATTATTGCCTAGTCTTCCACTATTATCGCCTAGTCTTCCATTATTATTGCCTAGTCTTCCACTATTATCGCCTAGTCATCCACGATTACGTAGGGCTATATCATGGTGTCCAGCAGCCCTCAGTAGTCTTACCTACCAGCCCTCAGTAGTCCACTGGGATCTACCACAGTGAAGCTAGAAGCTTGTGGGCGGAAAGCTACATGTTCTTTAAGCATTTTGAAAGCATCCCTATTTCTGACTGAAAAATTTTTTCAAGTCTTATCACGGCCAAGCATCACGTGGGCAAAAAGTATATTTTTACTGATAAATTCACTAGGATTTTGTTTGAGCTTTTCATAACATAGACAATGACATCTTAGGTGATGGACACACCAAAAAAATAGTCAAGCGATTCAAAAGAATCACTAGATTCGTGTCTTCTCCAGCAATGGCTGTGGTACACTTGTTGAAGCTACACATTTCTTGACAATAAGGACATTGTCACTTTTGCTTGCTTAACTAGACACCCTGCTGCCTGCATCTTATTAGAGAGATGTTTTATAAAGGTTTGCCAATTTTCAGAATTAGAACCACAGTAATAGAGGACAAAAACTGCATCTTTGGTCTCTCCTTTACTTTTCGTACCTTGTGTGTGTCTGATCTTTGGCAAATAAATTTTCATTGTGCCCATCACAAACAAGAGGTATTGCTGTATTTGTTTAGGATAAATTTTATACAAGTAAGGGTGGACCGGTAAGCCAGAGGAAGGCCTCGGTCAGATGACCAAAAGCTCCAATGTCAGGAAACATTTGTCTTGTTTCCTGACGAACCTTATCTAACCTAACCTATATAAGTTTAAGAACGTCATCAAAACTTTCTGACTCTAGGGTAAACGATGTAGTAAAGAGCCAAAAATCAATGACAAAATGTTCTTCAGTAGGGCACTGACTAGACTGCTTATATAATTCATGAAGTGAGACTCCTGTGTTTCCCTCATGAGTCTTTGTTTATCAAACATAGAAGCTGGAAACGTGTATAATTCATATGTGAATAGTTGCTGCAGAACAAGACCACTCGTCTGAACCCAGAACAACAGTGTGTGGAACAAGTCCACTCGTCTGAACGCAGAACAACAGTGTGTGGAACAAGTCCACTCGTCTGAATCTAGAGCAACAGTGTGTGGAACAAGAGTTCAGGTTCTGTAACGAAAGAATCTCCTTTTGTTTGAGCAACATGAGCAGTTGTGCTTAGTTTCACTTGTTTGTTCCTCTTGAAAGTGAGCTCAGTAACTGTCTTGTCAGTCATTTCATCCAGTATACTCTTGCCAACATCTTCAGTATATCTGAGTTGACATCTTTGTCAGAAATAATACAGCTGACTACAGTTCTAAGTTTGTAGTCTTGTTTTAAAACATCTAGAAGCTCTATATGTTAAAAAACTTTCTGTGTCTTCACCGTCTTGTTTAATCTTTTCAGTTGTCGTGTTAACATGTTGCTGACTCCTTGTGCAGCAGACACCAACAAATTCCTGCATTGAATTATTTATTTGGGCATATACTGTGTGTAACATTGCCCACAGCTGTTGTTCAGTCATTCCGTGTTCATATGCCAACCCACAATGTTCTTTGACACTTCTCATGAGAACCTGCTCAGTTACTATGTAGATAATCCTTAGTAAAGATAATCCTTCCCAAAATCTGTCACTCCTTCTAAGAAGATGCATTATGTGCTTCAAGAGCAGAGCTCTGGAGTTCGGTTATCATAGGTAAGTACAGTCGTTCAGATGTGTCATACAGGTTATGAACAGTGGCAGCAAAAAAAAATAAAAATACTACGAGGTGGATCTTCCAGTTCTGCTTGAAGTTCCACTTTTCTGCTGTTATGTAGTTTCTCTGAATTTCCACCACTGACATATATTGTTATCATAATCCTCGAGTCCTATATGTATACAACTCTTCTGTGAAATTGTTTAACTTGAGAGAACTTGATTGATTGATTGATTTTCCCGGTAGTCCTGTAAACAAAAAGCGGGGTTAAGTTAAATCATCTTCAGCTCTCTCTTCCTGTGAAAATAGTGGGTTCCTTACTTGTATTATACTGAGCACAGAATACGTAATCAGATGGTAGCCAGTGCAATCGCTCTTCCTGACAACACGTACTTCACAGCATTTCCAGCATACTGTATATTATTTCAAGACTTTCACCAACCCAACGACAGTCACTACAAATCCAATACATCCTAGAAAGCCCACTATCGTGTGATGGCTCCAAGTACAGCTTCTTTAGCGACTGTTTTGTGGTTCATTGTTGAAAAATTACCAGAGATTTAAAGGAAAGAGGCTGATTAACTGGGAAAACAAGTGTCTGGCCCTCTCTGCTGCTACCATGATCAGCAACAAAATATAAAGTTGAAAAGATGCAGGTTTCATGAAGAAGTTGCCATAAGCCATGCCATCCAGGGATAAGTCATTCCATCAAGGGACTGGTGTCCTTAGAAGACGTAAAACGTTCCATAGGATCTCTAAGTTTGCAGTGGGTTCAGAATACTCAATTTCTTTGGATAAGTATTTTAAGAACTGCATCACACACTACATAACACTCAGAATGCCCAGTCTACAACAATGGACCCAAAAATAAATAGACATCCACTGAAAAACCACAGGAAACAAAAAAAGTCAGCTTACCCAGCCCCCAGCCATAATGCAAATCTGGATTCGGCTAAAGACACTTGTACAGCCACCACAGCCATAGCCCCTAGTACAGATGTAGTAGAGGATTCCTCTTACGGGAAAAATGTTGGCATCCTGAAAACAGATGGTGGTGTTTCTGGCTTGGCTATCGAGGAATGTAGTACAGTTCTAGGATCTGCACAGACTAGGAATCTAACCAAAAGCAAATTGGTGCAAATTCTATGTTTGGGGTATCTGTAAGCATGGAATATCAGGAAAAACAAATGGGACATGCAACTTTGAGCATCCCAAAAAATGCCTCGGCCTCCTGTCTAAAGGAGTGTGTCGTTCTACCTCTCGCAAATTCTTCCACCCTGAGATGTGTCACTCTTCAGTCCCGCATACTACTTAAAAGGGACCAGGAGGTACACACCCCATATAACAAATCATAGTAGTTACAGTAGTTAGGATAACTCTACTGGAAGTGATTTTTTAGTGGTTGGAAACGAAGAAAGAATAATGGAAAGAAATAACCAAAACAGTTCACCTTGGAGCCTTGTTGGACTGGAGACACAGCCAGTGGCCCCTCCAGACTCATAACTAATGATGCCAACAACAAAATCCCCCCAATAAACATGCAGCACTACGTCATTTATATTTGCTAATATACAGGGCCTTAAGCCATCCACAAGCAACAAAATACCTTTCATTAGTGGACTTCTAGGGGAGTCAAATCCAATGTTTGCAGCCTTCACAGAGACCCACGCAAAATATTACTTTGACAGTGAAATATGGATACCTGGATACAACCTTTTCAGATGCGACAGAAAGAACAGGCAACAAGGGGAAGTTGGCCTGTATGTCAAAAAGTCTCACTTGCACGGAGATACTGAACACCACAAATGTAGTTGAAGTTCTAACAATAAAAAACGAGAACCAAAACTTAGTCATTGTACTTGTATATAAGCCATCAGATGCATCTTCCCAACAGTTCAAGGAACAGCTATCATAAATTGACTACTGTCTGGAAAACCTTCCAGCTCCATCCCCAAACATCTTGCTGCTTGGTGACTTCAGTCTAAGACATACAAACTGGAAGAATGTAGCAAATAATGTTGTAGCAGAAATAATCCCTGGAAGCAGCTCAGATGAAAAGTCACACACATATGAGTTGCTGCAATGAACACCCTAAGTCAGCAGAGAGTGGAGCCAACAAGACTGAAGAACAAACTAGACCTTATTTTCACAAATAATGAGAACCTGGTAATAAATTTAACAATATAAAAAACAACTAATTCTGATCACAAGCTAATCGAAGCCCAGGCTTACATGCACATGAGTCCTGATCAGCAAAATGCACGTAGCTGTGAAGGTGTCGTCGCTAAATACAACCTCAACAACAGGAACATCTACTGGGACCAGGTAAACTATGTCTTAAATGAAACATGTTGGGAAGATATCTTAAGCTACATGGACCCTAACCAGTGCCTCGAAAAGATCACTTTCTGGTAACTGAAGTATGTTCAAGGCATATTCCCCTAAGAAAAAAGAAGGGAAGTAAACTGGAGAGAGAGAGATGCTTCCTCTACAGGAGTAGATGAAGAATGACTGAGCTCCTCAAGAATACCAGATTATCTGAAACACATAAGGAAGTGCTAACCAGGGAAGTGGAAAATATTGAGCTAAAAGTTAAAGGACTCATACAGGATCCAGGAGAGACAAGAGGAGCTAAAAGCGATTAGTGAAATTGAAAGAAATTCGAAATATTTTTTTTCATATGCCAAAAACAAGGCAAAAACCACTTCTAGTTTAGGGCCCTTGCTCAGTCAAGACGGATCCTACAGAGATGACAACAAAGAAATGAGTGAGATACTGATATTTCAATATGACTGTTCACGGAGCTACTAATCAGTCTAAAGGTAGACAATCCAAACAATTTTTTCATGAATGAGCCTCAAAATCCTGTCAATGTATGCCAGATTTCTGACATAACCCTAACTCCACTAGACTTTGAGAAAGCCATCGACGACATGCAAATGCACTCAGCCCCAGGCCTAGACTCGTGGAACTCGGTGTTCATTAAGAACTGCAAGAAACATCCTCTCACGGGCAATAAGTATTCTATGGAGAAGGAGCTTAAAGGACAGGTGAGATTTCACAGTCACTAAAAACAACTGATATAGCCCCACTCCATAAAGGTGGCAGCAAACCAGTAGCTAAGAACTATACACCAATAGCTTTAACGTCCCGCATCATAAAAATCGTTGAAAGAGTTCTATGAAGCAGGATTGCAAACCACCTGGACTCCCCAAAATTGCACAATCCAGGGCAACATGGGTTCAGAGCAGGTCACTCCTGCCTCTCATAACTACTGAACCACTATGATATGGTCTTGGATGCACTGGAAAAGAAACAGAATGCAGATGTAGTATACACAGACTTTGCAAAAGCCTTTGACAAGTGCGATCATGACGTAATAACACACAAAATGCGTGCTAAAGGGATAACTGGTAAAGTAGGCAGATGGATCTTCAACTTTCTAACCAATCAAACACAAAGAGTAATGGTTAAGAGAGTTAAATCGGAAGCTGCCATAGTAAAGAGCTCTGTTCCACAAGGCACAGTACTCGCCCCTATCCTTTTCCTCATTCTCGTATCAGACATAGACAGAGATGTAAACCATTGCACCGCATCATCCTTTGCAGACGATACTAGGATCTGCATGAGAGTGTCATCCATCGAGGACGTGGTTAACCTCCAAGATATAAACCAAGTTTTCCAGCGGCAACGGAGAACAATATGACGGTCAAAAATGACAAATTCCAACTACTCCGTTATGGAAAACTGTAGGAAATAATAGCTAGGACTGAGTATACTACAAACTCTAATCACACAATAGAGCGGAAAACTAATGTGAAGGACCTGGGAGTTGTAATGACCGAAGATCTCGCCTTCAAGAACCACAGCAGTGCGACTATCACATCTGCGAGGAAACTTATAAGATGGATAATGAGAACATTCAAGACAAGAGATGCCAAGCCAGTGATGATTCTTTTTAAATCACTTGTTCTCTCCTGGCTGGAATACTGCTGTTCATTAAAATCCCCATTCAAGGCAGGTGAAATTGCAGATTTAGAGAATGCAGAGAGAACCTTTACCACACATATAAGTTCCATCAAACACCTTAACTACTGGGAACGCCTGGACGCACTTGACTTGTACTCACTGGAGTGCAGGCGAGAGAGATACATCATAATCTACACCTGGAAGATTCTGGAGGGACTTGTCCCTAATCTGCACACAGAAATCATTCCCTACGAAAGCAAAAGACTTGCCAAGCGATGCAACATACTCCCAGTGAAAAGTAGGGGTGCCATTGGTACACTAAGAGAAATCTCAATAAGTGTCCGGTGTCCGGTGTCCAAGACTGTTCACCAGCCTCACATCAGCCATAAGGGAAATTACCAATAGGCCCCTGGTTGTCTTCAAGAGGGAGCTAGACAGATACCTAAGTTAGTGCCGGATCAGCCGGGCTGTGGTTCGTACGTTGGACTACGTGCGGCCAGCAGTAACAGCCTAGTTGATCAGGCCTTGATCCATCAGGGGGCTTGGTCATGGACCGGGCCGAGGGGACGTTAATTCTCGGAATACCCTCCAGGTAGACTCCAGGTAGGTAGACACTAGTGTATGACTGGTAAACATTGACAAGTATTCTTCCCAGTTTCTTCAAGTCTTCATATGAAATAGTTATTTTAAACATTGTTGTTCTTATTGTTCTTGTTGCAGGTGTGAGAACTGCAATTATACCCATATTACGAATTGTTCCATGACCATCAATTATTATCATATCGTGGGTTCTGACGTCTTCTGCTTACTGAACAAAACAGTTAGGAATGAACTCGGGTGTTGTGACGTGACTGTGAGGTGTAGTCTCGTCCTTATATGCCTTCCTGTTGATGTTTTATTTTTATAGTTTCTTGATAATGTGAGAAGTCACGAAACCGCTTGGAATTTCACTGTTTTTTCACTGTGGATATTGTGGCTGAACGATATAAACACTGTACCTTTGCCTTTGATCATGAGTGTGTATTATTTTGTAGTTGTCGTAACCCTAACTGCATTACTGGCAGTAAGACCCTGAGATCGTCCAGGTGGCAGAGATTAGGGAAGATTCATCTACAAACAGGACAAGTGTTTCCCGACGCGGGTCTTAGTCATATAATGACCCGCCACTGGATATTTTGGTCATCTCACAGAGGTCTTCTACTGACTCACCAGTCCAACCTTTAAAAATTAATGTTAGTATATCTTACAAAATCGCCTGACCTACTGAAGCCACTTTCCTATACTCTTAAAATAACAAGTGTAGACAGTCGATTTTGTAAAGTGACAGAGAAGTAATTTACATTTTTATCAACATGACACATCTTCAATCGATGCGTATGTGACATGATCGATTGTAATATCCTTCATATCATTCCGAATAATTTCAGCTGCGGCTCAAGTTATACTCCTCTTATCTTCTTCAGTATCTTCGTATGTATTACTGTGATACTCTTTCAGAACTTTTACAGCTGTGGTTTTAAATGTAACAGCATCGGTTGTTCCAGCGATTGTACCTAAGATCAAACGTCTTCAAAATGTTCCTTTATCTTTATCGTAATGACACGATTGCAAACAAACCATACCACGGGCGGGACTTGAACACGTGGCTAGCTGGTCCATTGGCTAACGCGACGGTTTGGAGTTTTGAGACTCTCTGACCGCGGGTTCAAGTCCCGCCCGTGGTATGGTTTCCTTTATCTTTTCTTTCACAAGCTTCATACTGTACTGTTTAATGCCCCTTTTCTCAGGGAGATATTCTTTTATTTTATTAACTCAATTATTTTTTTTTTCGGAAGTATTTTGCCGCTTGATAGAATGTAAATGCGCACTTGCCCCTCCGGACGGCCTGTTCGACTATGGGGAATGTCACTAAATTGACTAGAAATTTCTTCATTTCGGAGGTTTGTCGTACACGGTTTATGATAGGAAGCATCTGCATGCTGCAGATGCGTCCTATTCTGAGGCATGCGTCGCTTTCCCTTTTCCGCATATTCATCACCCCGGTCATCACACTGTTATCATCGATGAGTGGAAGTTAGTTGTTCGTACTTGAAACCAAACTTGTCTCTTTCTTTGTCTATAATTAGAACTTGTCTTAACACCATAGAAAAAAAATTGCCGCTTTTAAATGCAAAAGATATTTCACTTGATCTTACGGACAATGGAGACTACAGTCCTCGGGTCGTAAGCTCATACCATTGACATACAAATGCATTCCTCATTATCTGTCCAACCGTAATATGGAACTTTGATAGTTTACGTTCTTTATTCGTTCTTTCAATTCCCAGTACACTTTTTTCAGTTAAAGAAGACGCTCCCACATCCATAAATACCAGTTTTGCAATTAAAATATTTCTCTCAGCTGTCTATTGTAGATGTCAAGATCCTTGACTGGTCAGAATACCTGTAACGCAGAAACAAAATTGTTATTGCACTAAACAGACCTATAAAAACGTATTTTCATGCCATTTATCACATTACAAGTAAAGTTAGTCATGAAGATAGCTTAAAATTACGTGAAAAATCTATTAAATTGTGAAAAATGTCACACTGCAATATTTTATACCTTGTTGGAAAGGTAATTTCATTCAGAAAGACTTTTATAATGGGCAGATTTCATAATTTTTAATATTACATTGAGTGGAAGGCAAAAAACTTTTTCTGTGAGGATGCCATATTGGAATGGCATCCATATTGACTACCGCTGGACATTTCAGTGTTACTTTCCCATCTCCATTTTTTTCAGTAAGAACCTGTTGAGAGGAATTCTATTCTATTTCGATTACTTCTAGGTTCATCACTTTTTTGGACTTAATTTTCCTAGTCTATGAAGAAGGATGGAGGAATCCTTAGAAAGAATGAGAGCTAAATATGTAGTGAGCATAGAACCAGATTTTAATTGATTTCACAGATTCTGGGGTAATTAAAAACAGCTAAGTCAAGAAAGACTAACAGGAACTGGAAAATATGTATACTACAAATGAAGAATTTAACTAATAAAATTTATGTAAGTGTAATATAACCAGACATCATAACTTCATGAGTACTAAGAGACGCAGGATAACTTGTGTGGTGATGTAACTGAAGTCTTCAACTAGTGAACTCGAGATGGATCAACCATCAACTATAGACAGGAATCCCTGACATGCATTCTGTGAAAGATTTTGGTGACTTACAAGGAAAAAAATGAGATTCTACATGTGGAGAGAAGACACTTTATCAGAGACACCATCAAAGGTTTAAAGATGGGAAATCATGTATAACAGACACATTGGAGCTTTACTGGGGAGAGGTCATTCACGTTAACTTATTAAATGCTTTTGATATGGTACCCAATAGCACTCTAATCCAAAAATCACGATAGTTACTAATAAAAGTTTAAGTGAATCAGAGAGTACTTGGAAAACAGTAAGGAGTAAAGAAGTAAAGCTTTAGAGTTCCACAAGGATCAGTACTAGGACCACTACTGATTCTAAAATGTGTAAATGGACCACTAGAAGGGATTGATTCTTATATGTTTACTGATAGAAAATTTATGAGAGGCCTAAGAATAGGAGAGAACAGAGGTAAATTCCAGGAACCGGCCGCAGACGTGGCAAAACGAAGTGGCTGGTGGAGCTCAAGCATGTAAATGCAAAATCATGCAAATTGAAGGGAAGAAAAGGCGGAAAATATAGCATAGTCTAATAGGTGAGAAGCTACAGCTATCAGTAAAAGAGAGTTAACATCCAGTGAAGATCTCACTTGAGGTACACAAGAACGGCATAAGATATGAGAAATGCAATACTAGTGAATCTCAGAATAGTAATCATTACATTGTACAAAGAATTCATCAGATATGGAATTCATAAAGTATACGGAGCCAGTAATTACGGAATCTCGAAGAGCTCCAAAAATTATCAATCAGACGTATCCTCGTTAGATCAGAGCAATAGTACCGACCAACCAATGAATAAGATATATGTGTAACACTTTGGTATCTTATTGAGAGAATTTATCCTTCAGACAAAACACCTCTCAGGAAATGTACCTAAGTGTTGCACATAAGTCTTTTTCACCAAACTTGTCCAAGTACTGAAAGGATTGCACTCAGGGGAGATATTAAGGGAACTTAACCCGAAGACTTTGGAAGAGATAAGGACTAGGGGAGACATGATTACAACATACAAATCTTTCAGAGGAATTCGTAAGACATAGAGTGATAAACTGATTTAATTAGGTGGACGAAGGGCTAAGAAACTCAGGTTGAAGTTGAAAACGCAGTTGATTCATTGGAATATCAAGGAGGGTCGTGAAATGGAAATGAGGAGTGAATTGGGTGAGGAAGCTGTGGTGGTAAAAAAATCATTACACAATTTAAAGAGCAGTGAAGCCAGAAACCAGTAATGCCAGTCAAACAAGCTTCAGTGCAGGGAGATGGGACTCAACCCCTGCAAACACAGATCACTACTAACTTGCTTACACACTACCGCCTCTTCTCTCGCCTTCTCATTGATCCCTTCCCTTTATTTCCGTCCCATCCCTCCCTCCCTCCCTTTCCCAATCTTCTCGCCATGCCTACTCCCCCCTCCTTCATTCTATTGTCTTCTTATTTCCCTCTCCTCCCTTCCTTTCTTCTTATCCCTCATCTTCCACTCATTTTTTCCTCATCTAATCTCTCTCTCTCTCTCTCTCTCTCTCTCTCTCTCTCTCTCTCTCTCTCTCTCTCTCTCTCTCTCTTGTCCTCTCCCACTTCTCTTGTCGTCTCTCTCTCTCCCCCTCTCTATCTTGTCCTCTTTCTCCCTCTCTCTCTTTCCCTCTCTCTCTTTCCCTCTCTCTCTTTCCCTCTCTCTCTTTCTCTCTCTCTCTTTCCCTCTCTCTCTTTCCCTCTCTCTCTCCCTCTCTTGTCCTCTTCCTCTCTATTGTCCTCCTCCCTCCCTCCCTCCCTCCCTCCCTCCCTTCCTCTCCCTCCCTTCTTCCACCCTCCCTCCTCCCTCCCTCCCTCCCTCTCCCTCTCTCCCAGGTCCATTTTTGAGGCTCTCTAAAGAAACTCCCAAGATGTTTTATAGTCAACCCGCGGGTATTGAGATGGAAATCTTGGTAGTAAGACTCCTGGTGATGCTGGCCGCCACACAAGCCTCCCCAGAAAGCCTTCAACTTGAGGGCTACCATCTCCCAGGCTAACCCTTAAGGACCACCTCACAGGGCCACGCACCCCTTAATGGAGGCCGTGTGTATGTACGTGTGTACACGTACAGACAGGAGCTGTCTTCCATTTCCTTGGATTGAACATGATTGCCTCTCATTCCTCAAGGCACTGTATAATTCCTACGGGTTGAGCGCTCCCCAGGGTAAACACTATAATAAAACGAATTTGTACTAGCCTGCTTATGGTTGCAGGGTATCGAATCACTTCCTCTTGCTGGGTCGATTCCTTCTTAGTCTTGCGAGCCCTTGTCATACCAGTTGTTATGGAAGCTGCGTCCATTACTTCCTTCTAATTATTCCAATTCCTACTCATTCTCAAGCTAAAGAAATACTCCCTGACATCCCTGTGACTCATCTCTGTGTTTATCTCCCCACTGTGCCTCGTGAACTTGTTTATTTCCCTCTTGAACAGTCTATTCCTGTCCCCTCTGCCAAGTCCTCTCAGTATTTTGTATGTCATTTTAGTGTTTCTCTTGGTTCTTCTATCATCTTATATAGTCAGGTTCACTTCCTTTAGTCTCTTCTCACAGCACATTCCTCTTACCTCTGCGACTTGCCTCAATACCTTCTTCAGTGTCTTCTCCCATTTATTAATAAGCATTCTAAAGTGCAGGTTCCATGCTGTTTCTGCATATTCCGAAATAGGCCTGTCATATGTCACAAACAGGACCGTGAATAACTCCATGTTGAGATTTCTGCAAAGCCATTCTTAGGTTTGCTAAATGAGAATTTGCTCTAGCGATTATTCGGTTGATGTGTGCCTCTGGCGGTGAGTCTGTCTCCTTGAGCGAGGTTTGCCTCCTCTGTCCTCCTGTTTTCTTGCCTCGTCCCTCCAATTTTTGTAACCTTACAATTCTGGCGTTGAATTTCAATTGTCGTTTGCTTGACCAGTTTGCAGTTTCTCCAGGTCCATTATTAGCCTTTCCTTGTCATCGTGGGTTGTTTTCCTCCACGTTTATTTTACACTTTCTGCAAAGAGGGATACTATTGTTGCTGGTATATCATTCATTCGCTTATACCCTGACAAATACCGATCCCGATACAGTAATAACCCGCACTGAGGAGAAGTAGTAGTAGTAGTAGTAGTGGCGGTGGTGATAGTAGTAGTAGTAGTAGTAGTAATAGTAGTACTGATGTAGTAAAGGTAGGAATGAAAAATATGGCAGAGAGTGGAGTGTTGGCGAGGAAATAGTAATAGTGAAGGTAGTCTATAAGAACAAGAGAACCGAGGAGCACTGTAGAACTAATAGCCCACGGAATTAGAACAAAATCTCCTGCATGACAGACCCCACTTAGGCTGAAGACAGGAAAGGTGAAAATATAGGAGAGGTAAAGGAGATGAAGGTTATGTCAGTGTAATAAGAAAGGAAGACAGGTACAGAGACAAAGTCAAGATTATGATTCACTCCAGGAATGTTTTATATAAGGGATGCTTGAACGAGACTGCGTCTTCGTGGGCTAGAAAAAAGGGTGGACAGTTTTGACAGAAGACCAGTTAATTGGATGACTGTGATCTCTAACATGACTGGAAAAGAGCACTGTTATTATCGGCAAGGCTAACATTTTTTTTGTGCTCTAGTCTGTATTGTGCCTTTTTATTCCCGGTCCTAATACCGATGCTTTCAAAGCATTAATCTTAATATTTCCCTAATTCTTGGACAATCACTCATAGTCTTCTCCCTGTAAGTTGCTCTTTGATCCCCTGTAGTGAATTCCTGCTCCTCAGTTTTGCCATTGTGTTTCGTGAGGTTCAGTGTCGAAGGCCTTTTTGCAGTTCAAGAATATGCAGTTGGATAATCCATCTACTTTTGTATACTATAATTTGGGCTTACTTTTACTATGTTCTGGTTTATGGTGTCCAGGCTTTCTGATCACTACTAATTTATAAAGAGGAGATAGGTGATGCTGGAATTAGTGTGCAGTGTTGCAGGGTGAGGGTTAAGATCTCTAGTTACAGATAGGGAGAGTGATTTTTTTGAAGGTAAGGGGGAAGGAATGGAGGAGAGCCTTGAGTTTTCTGAGAGATGGGCAGGGGATGAACCTTGAGATTTCTGGAGGCTGTGTTCACTCCTCATCCCCTCTGCTTCTCTTACGTATAACTGACAACTTTGTACATGTTCCCTCAACCGTTCTCTCTCTATTTCTGTTTTGGCTCAATCCATGCTTCAAGGTGACTGCATTTTCCTTGAGAATGTTGTACAGATATTTCATTCTGAGCTATTCGTGACCAAAAGGTTGGGTATTGTCTTGGAATTGCTTACTGACCCTCTATAAATTTTCCACACGTTCTAATTCCTCCTGTCCTCTTAACATTCAATATTCTATGTAATTTTATGATTCTTTTACTCCTGCCAGACTAATCATCAGCCTGGTCTCCAAATCTGTAAATCGTCAGTGACTTTCCTTTTTCGTCCTACTATTGTCTTTCTCTTCAGACTGCCTAGTCTTTTTTCACCAGTTCTCGTGCTGTCTGTACCTCCTCTTTTCCTGACAGAATATCTTTTTCTCCTGTTTCAATCTGTTTGTTCTAACATATTAAAAAAAGCGTATCCACTGTTTCCTCCCAGAGAGGATTTATCTTCTCCACTCCTCATCCATTTTGCATATTACACAGTTATAATGATTTCCAAGTATTACCACCCACATTTGTCTTCCCCTTTTTCTCATTTTTAATTTCTCCAGTCATTTGATTTACCATTTTCTTTTCGTTCAGATTCCACACGGTCAAGTGTAAAAGTTCTACTTGTGATTTCAGTGTAACTGTTTTACAGGTGCCTTCAGCTTTCCGGGTGAAGAAGAGACAGTGTTGGGTTCACTCTTTCTCAGTCAAGTGGATTCTTTATGATTTTTGCCTCTCCAGTTGATGGAGAGGTTGTCAGTTGCTTAACGTGGCCAGTATTCTCATACAATTAAGTTCGTAACAGGCTGGGATATATTACCTGCTAATGTGTTGGGTACAGTACACAAATGTGTGTGTGTACTCACCTAATTGTGGTTGCAGGGATCGAGACTCAGCTCCTGTGTGTGTGTGTGTGTGTGTGTGTGTGTGTGTGTGTGTGTGTGTGTGTGTGTGTGTGTGTGTGTGTGTATACTTACCTAATTGTGGTTGCAGGGGTCCAGACTCAGCTCCTGGCCCCGCCTCTTCACTGATTGCTACTAGGTCCTCTCTCTGCTTCCTGAGCTTTATCATACCTCTTCTTAAAACTATGTATGGTTCCTGTCTCCACTACTTCACTTGCTAGGCTATTCCACTTCCTGACGACTCTATGACTGAAGAAATACTTCCTAACGTCCCTCTGACTCGTCAGAGTCTTCAGCTTCCAGTTGTGACCCCTTGTTCCTGTGTCCCCTCTCTGGAACATCCTATCTCTGTCCACCTTGTCTATTCACCGCAGTATCTTGTATGTCGTTATCATGTCTCCCTGACCCTTCTGTCCTCCAGTGTCGTCAGTCCGATTTCCCTCGACCTTTCCTCGTACGACATTCCCCTGAGCTCTGGGACTAGCCTTGTTGCAAACCTTTGTGTTTTCTCTAACTTCTTGACGTGTTTGAACAGGTGTGGGTTCCAGACTGGTGCTGCATACTCCAGTATGGGCCTAACATACACAGTGTACAGTGTCTTGAACGATTCCTTATTAAGGTATCGGAACGCTATCAGGTTTGCCAGGCGCCCGTATGCTGCAGCAGTTATTTGGTTGATGTGTGCCTCCGGTGACGTGCTCGGTGTTATGGTCACCCCAAGGCCTTTCTCCCTGAGTGAGGTCTGTAGTCTTTGTCCACCTAGCCTATACTCTGTATGCAGTCTTCTTTGCCCCTCCCCAATCTTCATGACTTTGCATTTGGCAGGATTGAATTCGAGAAGCCAGTTTCTGGACCACATGTCCAGCCTGTCCAGGTCTCTTTGCAGTCCTGCCTCATCCTCGTCCGATTTAATTCTTCTCATCAACTTCACATCATCTGCGAATAGGGACACTTCAGAGTCTATTCCTTCCATCATGTCGTTCGCATATATCAAAAATAGCACTGGCCCTAGAACTGACCCCTGTGGGACCCCGCTCGTCACAGGCGCCCACTGTGATACCTCTTCACGTACCATGACTCGTTGCTGCCTTCCTGTCAGGTATTCCCTGATCCATTGCAGTGCCCTCCCTGTTACATGCGCCTGTGTGTGTGTGTGTGTGTGTGTGTGTGTGTGTGTGTGTGTGTGTGTGTGTGTGTGTGTGTCTAGTTGTTTGCAGGAGTCGATTCATGGGCGCTGTCGTTGCCTCTCGTTACTACTAGGGAAAAGACTGTCAAACCTCGAGACTTTCTTCTCCAGCTCATTTGGTAGGTACGTTTCCTTGATGTAAACATTGCGTTCATTATCTCTTGGTCAGTATTTTTGATCAGTTCTCTCGCTATTAGTCTTAACGAGATAATCCTTAGGGATTATCTCGTTAAGACTGGTGTTTAGTCCTTCCCATGCCTCCCTGCTGTATTTTTTTTTATTCTTCCTTCCTCCTTCAAAGGTTTTATTGCCTCGTCATTAATAAGCTTACATGAACGTCATTCAGGCAGCCATCAACTATTATAGTAACATCACGAATAAGTTTATTTGAAAGATATTTAATTAGATTTTGAAGATTATCACAGAGCGATGCATACATACTTTTGCTTTATATGACCTTTTGATAATTTACGATTAAGAGAAAAAAAAAGTATAAACAAAAGGGAAGAACTGAAACATTTGTCATTTCCAAAGAAAAAATATGGGTGAATTATACATGACAGTAACTAGAATCTATATACAAAGTTCAATTAAAACCTAGTTACTGGAAGACTAAAATGGAGCATAAGAAAGTCACACAACGGGGGAAAGAAAACGAAGGGAACCAAACAGAAGAGTAAAGTTGGAATTGAATTAGAAAGCAAGAGAAGTGTGGGAAAGGTTAGCGTTCAGAATCGGGCGGTTTTATTACTATGCTAGAGTGGACACGTTATATATTGTACAGGGATCATTGCCTTCGCGGATAAATGTAATACTGAGTTAAATTAATATATTTTTTGAAGAGTGCGCGATCGAACTAAAGTGCATTTGATACAACCAGCTGAAAAACAGTACCTGGCCACACCATGCCGGGCTGAAACTCACCCAGGGGTGAGATTCAGCAGCTGATACAACCAGCTGAAAAACAGTACCTGGCCACACCATACGGGGCTGAAACTCACCCAGGGGTGAGATTCAGCAGCTTACACCACACCATGTTAGTTAGGAGCTTCAACAGGAGCGTAAGTTCCCCCCGTTCAATTTTCCACTATAATCTACCGTGTCCATAATTACTATCGTATTTTCTTTGAGGACAATTGTTTTGGAGAGGTCTGAGCTGTGCTCAGACCTCTCCAACAGACAAAACAAATGCGATAGTAATTATGGACAACGTAGATTAGGCTTGGTCCAAAAATAAAACAATTTTTATCATTGTCAATGAAAAAAATAAATAAAAATATGTAAGAATATTTTTTTGGATAAGATTAATTTCTATGGGAGTTCGGCCCATTTAGCAAGTTCGCCTTATTCAACCGGCCCCCTTACACACACACACACACACACACACACACACACACACACACACACACACACACACACACACATATCCACATCCACATACATCCACATCCTCACGTACTTATATATACATAAACATACACTTAAACATGCATCTGGACACGTACAAAAATTTACATATGTACGTACAAATGCTTACACACATGTTCTGTATACATAAGAAAATACACTTATATACAAAAATTCATACCCAAAAAAACATACACACCTCTATACATAGTTATCTTGTGCTACACTGTGATTTTATGACCACCCTCTATCATTTATTTTGCATACATTGAGGTAGAGGAGAATATACATCTAATTATAATAATAATAATAATAATAATAATAATAATAATAATAATAATAATATTAATAATAATAATAATAATAATAATAATAATAATAATAATAATAATAATAATAATAATATTATTATTATTATTATTATTATTATTATTATTATTATTATTATTATTATTATTATTATTATTATTGCTTATACTTTACCCGAGCCAGACTTTATTGAACCGTCAAGCTGATCCTTCAGTTAACTTTATAGCTCAGGTGGTTTTAACCACGTATTTTATTAGCACTTTCAAGAGGTATAATAATAAGCTCGAGGGAAATAAGGCAACGGGTCGTTTTGATACCTTATATGATACTTAAACCTCAAAATTAGTTACTGAAGACCACAGTGTCTGAGAGTTTTATGTAAGAGTGGGAGATTCTGTGTTCTTAAGCCCGTTTCATATATTTGCCAGAATATCTTGTGAAGTTAGTAATAATGGTAGAATTACCGACAAATTGTTATATAAATGGACGCATGTGCAACTGATGTGGTATTTTATTGTGGCAACGTTTCGCTATCATTACAATAATATATATGTGCTGCTCGTGGACTAGTACACCAAACAAGAATAAGAATGAAAATTAGCCTAGAAGTTCCCACGACACCGAAGGTCTTCGTATGGCGGTAAAACAGCTAGCTCTGCTGGCTGCGCCATCTTTGTAGGATTGGGTGGTCCTGTGGGTTAAGGCGTCATGTGGTTCTAACTCACCATGAGGCGGGCCAGTACAACATGGGTTCGAGTCCTAAGCTAGTGCAGTATTGTTATTGAAATGGAATTTTAAATATATTTAAGTTGACCAATGCAGAATTTAGCTAAAGAAAAATGTGATAATTTTTGGGAGGTATAGATTAGGTTTCTAATTGAGTTTGGGTCATAAATTAGATTATGTGATTGTTAATGAAAAAGAAAATTAGGTATCAATCTGTGAACAAATATTTTGGAAAGGTTTAATTTTAAAGGGAGTTAATTAAGCGTATTCGGCAATCTTGTATACAAACCAACAAGTTGATAAACCCAATCCATGGAGCTAAACCTTTCTCCAAGCTGAGGGACTGACCACCTCAAGCTATTTCTCCAAGGTTGATGGACTGATTGCATCATCTTACCCCAACACTACTCCTGCTACCTACGATACATTCTCCTCAATATTTGACTGACGAAGCCTACCGCGTAGACGAAATATTTCAACAATATACATACCCATCTGTTGCACTGGTTTACTCATAACGATACAAAATGTTATTGTACCAATACTTTAAACTTATAAATTGTTATTCAACAAGAAAATAATTAAGCAAGATCTTTAATCATTCAGAGCAGTATTTTTGTATCTTAAGATATCTTAACTTGCGCAAATATCCCTTTGCTTACCTGCAAGTTGGTGGCAGGTGCGGAAAAATACCATTTAGGATATACCCACATTGCTTACATATATATATATATATATATATATATATATATATATATATATATATATATATATATATATATATATATAAATAAATATATATATATAGATATAAATATATATAATATATAAATATATATAATATATATATACATATAAATATATATATATATATATATATACATTTTATTATTTTTTTTTATTATCACACCGGCCGATTCCCACCAAGGCAGGGTGGCCCGAAAAAGAAAAACTTTCACCATCATTCACTCCATCACTGTCTTGCCAGAAGGGTGCTTTACACTACAGTTTTTAAACTGCAACATTAACACCCCTCCTTCAGAGTGCAGGCACTGTACTTCCCATACATACATATATATACATATATATACATATACATATATATACATATACATATATATACATACATATATATACATATATATACATACATATATATACATATATGTACATACATATATGTATATATATGTATGTACATATATGTATATATATGTATGTATATATATGTATATATATGTATGTATATATATGTATGTATATATATGTATATATATGTATGTATATATATATATATATATATATATATATATATATATATATATTAAATATATATATATATATATATATATATATATATATATATATATATATATATATATATATATATATATATATATATATATATACATGGGTTCAGGAGGAATGAGGACTAATTGGTGAAATGATGAAGTAAAGAGTGTGATAAAAGAGAAAAAGTTAGCTTATGAGAGGTTTTTACAAAGCAGAAGTGTTATAAGAAGAGTAGAGTATATGGAGAGCAAAAAAAGGTGAAGAGAGTGGTGAGAGAATGCAAAAGGAGAGCAGATGATATAGTGGAAGAGGCACTGGCAAGAAATTTTAATGAAAATAAGAATTTTTTTTGGAGTGAATTAAACAAGTTAAGAAAGCCTAGAGAACGAATGGATTTGTCAGTTAAAGAACAGAGTAGGGGAGTTAGTAGATGGGGAGATGGAGGTTTTGGGTAGATGGCGAGAATAGGAAGAAAGTGAAGCTCTAATTTCATGCACTGGCCAGGGAGGTATACCATCTTTTAGGAGTGAAGAAGAGCAGGATGTGAGTGTGGGGGAGGTGCGTGAGGCATTACGTAGAATGAAAGGGGGTAAAGCAGCTGGAACTGACGGGATCATGACAGAAATATTAAAAGCAGGGGGGGGGGGAGAATATAGTGTTGGAGTGGTTGGTATTTTTGTTTAATAAATGTATGAAAGAGGGGAAGGTACCTAGGGATTGGCAGAGAGCATGTATAGTCCCTTTGTATAAAGGGAAAGGGAACAAAAGAGATTGTAAAAATTATAGAGGAATAAGTTTACTGAGTATACCAGGAAAAGTGTACGGTTGGGTTATAATTGGAAGAATTAGAGGTAAGACAGAATGTAGGATTGCGGATGAGCAAGGAGGTTTCAGAGTGGGTAGTGGATGTGTAGATCAAGTGTTTACATTGAAGCATATATGTGAACAGTATTTAGATAAAGGTAGGGAAGTTTTTAATGCATTTATGGATTTAGAAAAGGCATATGATAGAGTGGATAGAGGAGCAATGTGGCAGATGTTGCAAGTTTATGGAATAGGTGGTAAGTTACTAAATGCTGTAAAGAGTTTTTATGAGGATAGTGAGGCTCAGGTTAGGGTGTGTAGAAGAGAGGGAGACTACTTCCCGGTAAAAGTAGGTCTTAGACAGGGATGTGTAATGTTACCGTGGTTGTTTAATATATATATATATATATATATATATATATATATATATATATATATATATATATATATATATATATATATATATATATATATATATATATATATATATATATATATAGATGGGGTTGTAAAAGAAGTAAATGCTAGGGTGTTCGGGAGAAGGGTGGGATTAAATTATGGGGAATCAAATACAAAATGGTAATTGACACAGTTGTTTTTTGCTGATGATACTGTGCTCATGGGAGACTCTAAAGAAAAATTGCAAAGGTTAGTGGATGAGTTTGGGAGCGTGTGTAAAGGTAGAAAGTTGAAAGTGAACATAGAAAAGAGTAAGGTGATGAGGGTATCAAATGATTTAGATAAAGAAAAATTGGATATCAAACTGGGGAGGAGGAGTATGGAAGAAGTGAATGTTTTCAGATACTTGGGAGTTGACGTGTCGGCGGATGGATTTATGAAGGATGAGGTTAATCATAGAATTGATGAGGGAAAAAAAGGTGAGTGGTGCGTTGAGGTATCTGTGGAGACAAAAAACGTTATCTATGGAGGCAAAGAAGGGAATGTATGAAAGTATAGTAGTACCAACACTCTTATATGGGTGTGAAGCTTGGGTTGTGAATGCAGCAGCGAGGAGGCGGTTGAAGGTAGAGGAGATGTCTTATCTAAGGGCAATGTGTGGTGTAAATATTATGCAGAAAATTCGGAGTGTGGAAATTAGGAGAAGATGTGGAGTTAATAAAAGTATTAGTCAGAGGGCTGAAGAGGGGTTGTTGAGGTGGTTTGTTCATTTAGAGAGAATGGATCAAAGTAGAATGACATGGAGAGCATATAAATCTGTAGGGAAAGGAAGGCGGGGTAGGGGTCGTCCTCGAAAAGGTTGGAGGGAGGGGGTAAAGGAAGTTTTGTGGGCGAGGGGCTTGGACTTCGAGCAAGGGTGCGTGAGCGTGTTAGATAGGAGTGAATGGAGACGAATGGTATTTGGGACCTGACGATCTGTTGGAGTGTGAGCAGGGTAATATTTAGTGAAGGGATTCAGGGAAACCGGTTATGTTCATATAGTCGGACTTGAGTCCTGGAAATGGGAAGTACAATGCCTGCACTTTAAAGGAGGGGTTTGGGATATTGGCAGTTTGGAGGGATATGTTGTGTATCTTTATACGTATATGCTTCTAAGCTGTTGTATTCTGAGCTCCTCTGCAAAAGCAGTGATAATGTGTGAGTGTGGTGAAAGTGTTGAAAGATGATGAAAGTATTTTCTTTTTGGGAATTTTCTTTCTTTTTTGGGTCACCCTGCTTCGGTGGGAGACGGCCGACTTGTTAAAATATATATATATATATATATATATATATATATATATATATATATATATATATATATATATATATATATACATATTATATATATATATATATATATATATATATATATATATATATATATATATATATATATATATATATATATATATATATATATGTATATATATATATATATATATATATATATATATATATATATTTATATATATATAATATATATATATATATATATATATATATATATATATATATATATATATATATATATATATATATATATATATATATATATATATATATATATAGTGAGGCTCAAGTTAGAGTATGTAGGAAAGAGGGAAATTATTTCCCAGTAAAAGTAGGCCTTAGACAAGGATGTGTGATGCCACCGTGGTTGTTTAATATATTTATAGATGGGGTTGTAAGAGAAGTAAATGCGAGGGTCTTGGCAAGAGGTGTGGAGTTAAAAGATAAAGAATCACACATAAAGTGGGAGTTGTCGCAGTTGCTCTTTGCTGATGACACTGTGCTCTTGGGAGATTCTGAAGAGAAGTTGCAGAGATTGGTGGATGAATTTGGTAGGGTGTGCAAAAGAAGAAAATTAAAAGTGAATACAGGAAAGAGTAAGGTTATGAGGAAAACAAAAAGATTAGGTGATGAAAGATTGGATATCACATTGGAGGGAGAGAGTATGGAGGAGGTGAATGTATTCAGATATTTGGGAGTGGACGTGTCAGCGGATGGGTCTATGAAAGATGAGGTGAATCATAGAATTGATGAGGGGAAAAGGGTGAGCGGTGCACTTAGGAGTCTGTGGAGACAAAGAACTTTGTCCTTGGAGGCAAAGAGGGGAATGTATGAGAGTATAGTTTTACCAACGCTCTTATATGGGTGTGAAGCATGGGTGATGAATGTTGCAGCGAGGAGAAGGCTGGAGGCAGTGGAGATGTCATGTCTGAGGGCAATGTGTGGTGTGAATATAATGCAGAGAATTCGTAGTTTGGAAGTTAGGAGGAGGTGGGGGATTACCAAAACTGTTGTCCAGAGGGCTGAGGAAGGGTTGTTGAGGTGGTTCGGACATGTAGAGAGAATGGAGCGAAACAGAGTGACTTCAAGAGTGTATCAGTCTGTAGTGGAAGGAAGGCGGGGTAGGGGTCGGCCTAGGAAAGTTTGGAAGGAGGGGGTAAAGGAGGTTTTGTGTGCGAGGGGCTTGGACTTCCAGCAGGCATGCGTGAGCGTGTTTGATAGGAGTGAATGGAGACAAATGGTTTTTAATACTTGACGTGCTGTTGGAGTGTGAGCAAAGTAACATTTATGAAGGGGTTCAGGGAAACCGGCAGGCCGGACTTGAGTCCTGGAGATGGGAAGTACAGTGCCTGCACTCTGAAGGAGGGGTGTTAATGTTGCAGTTTAAAAACTGTAGTGTAAAGCACCCTTCTGGCAAGACAGTGATGGAGTGAATGATGGTGAAAGTTTTTCCTTTTCGGGCCACCCTGCCTTGGTTCGAATCGGCCAGTGTGATAAAATATATATATATATATATATATATATATATATATATATATATATATATATATATATATATATATATATATATATATATATATAGTAGCATACAATTATTTATTGCGTCCACGTATATACTTGCGTGCCCAAATCATGACTCGCGTACAGATGTCCATTGCGTGGGTAAAGAGGTCCCACAGCATCACGGAAGCGAAGGACTGAACTAGAGTACGATACAGTAGATGAACCTTAAGATGGGAGTTCAAGTTGCAGCAGACTTTTTCCGTATTCAGTTTGCACAGCACCACTCGTGTGACGCAGTATAGCAGCAGCTTAAGCTGGCATGTCTCGTAACAAAAGAAACAGTTACCGCACATCACTAAGAATTAACAAGAATGAAGACAAAGTTGCAGAACAAGCTTTAATTGCAACAGTGTTGAGCTCTATATAGAGTTCTTTATGAAGCTCTACACACAGCGAAACGTTTTCCCAAATAAATGTATTTCGGTCGCGATTTGAGGGAGGTATCCCCGTATTGCATAATCCCTTGTAAGTCAATGCACGCGATTGAAATAGTGCAGTGAGTAACATAAGTTCGTAATGTATTTAAATATTAACACTGAAGATTCAAAGCGAATCGAAAGAGGCATTCATAAATTATATGGAAACTAATATTACTCTTTCATAAATAAAAATGACAAATTAGGACAATAACAGCCCAAATCTTATTCAAACCTTCCACTAAGAAATACGAACTCTGAAGTTAACCTGAAGAGGCATTCTTTTGTTATCTGAGGACGACCAATACTTTAAAAGACTCCAGCACATTAAGTTTGATGCCGCTCGGAAGTGGCATTACCAGGTTATCAACAATGTGGAGGTTGAAGCTAATCAGGGAAGACACTCGGAAAATATCACATCAATCGCAGCACTTAATTTTTTTTCCAGTTTCTCCCATAGAAAGCAAATTGAAACTTAAGCCAAAATCACTCTGTTTCTCTAAGTAAGACTGACTAGCTTTTAACTAAGTAATGGGGTACGTATAAGCACTAAAGATTTGCTTAAACTTTGGGTACACAACATGTAAATCTTTTACAAAGGTCTTGCATCAACTCAGGCTGAACTTAATGGGGTATCATCCTTCTTACGAAATACGTCGTCGTTATTGTTTCGAAGCCGATCAGACGAAGAATTAACAATATATGAATATCTCTTATCAAATAAAATTGGCAAATTCGGACCTGTGTCAACCAATTGCATCGTGTTCCTTGCATTTAGAAAACCACACTAATTGTGAAAATGTGAAACGTATCAGGTAAGTCATTCTCCAGGTTTATTAGGGGTTCCAGCGTTTCCAAACTTTTTTTTAAGAGTTTTACCAAAAATTTGCCTGAAGGCAAACAAAATTTAACGATTAATATCCTTGTGGTAAGGTCCATCAGCCATTAAATACTGAGCTATTCAGAAGAGTTACTGAAATTTCTTTAACGTGATTTCAGAGGAATCAAAATTTTGCACTATTTTACACACTTGAATACATATAAGTGTTTGCCGTCAAGGTAATAGGAAACTGTTTTAAATGGTCGAAGTTCCGCCACTGAGGATTTGGGAAGTTATCTGATCCCTTCCAGGAGACTGGGAATGGGTTCAGCAACTTTGGTCACGTGGTACCTGCACATGTTTGTTGCTCCAAGAATGTGGGCCTAGTGATAGTACACAAACGTAGGAATCTGAAGCGAATTGGATGAGTTTACGAGCAAAATAACAAAGTTGGACGAAAACAAAAAATTCAGACAACCTCTTGATAACCTCGGGGATATGTAATAATATGAATATAATATCAGTATGAAGTATTATTATTATTAATGAAGGAGAAGCACTAAATCACCAAGGGTTATACTGCACCTGAAATGAGACTTGGGCTCTAATTCTTTGGATCAAGCCTGTCAAAAATCAAAACACTTCCCATTCAGGACTGAAGGTTTTTAGAGCTGGGATTTTCATTTTTGGAGACAGATCTTTGATTTACATCATATAATGCTTCAAGAACATAAAGAAGGAAGGAGCACTACAGCAGGCCTACTGGCCCATGTTAGGCAGGTCTAACACTCACCCCACACCCACTCATGTACTTATCTAACCTACTTTTAAAGCTACACAAAGTTAAAGCCTCAATAACGCTACTCCGGAGTTCCACACATCCAGAAATCTGGTACTGATGTATCGAGACAAAAACCAGTTTTAGCGTTTCATCTAAATGTACAAATGTATTCAGTAATACATTATAAGGAGAAATCGTTTTACATTTTGATAAGAAAAACTGGGAATTACAACTCTCGCATATTGCAAAGTTAATTAGTTGTAAGTGAAACAGTGAAACAGCCAGAAATTTACCTCCAATATGCTAATACAGTCATTGACATAAATTCCAATTTCCCAGCGGGGAAGACTAATATTTTTCCATCCATTATGTATTTTCGGGCCGCATATGATAATTTGATAAGAGAATGACTGTACCTGTAATGACTCTTCTCCGGGAACTATAATGATTAAAGTTGCTATAAACCCTTCATAAATGTGTGTGTGTGTGTGTGTGTGTGTGTGTGTGTGTGTGTGTGTGTGTGTGTGTGTGTGTGTGTGTGTGTGTGTGTATGTACACTCATCTAGTTATACGCACCTAATTGTGGTTGGAGGGGTCGATTCATAATTCTTGTCCCCGCCTCGACACTGGTTGCTACTAGGTCCACTCTCCCCCTGCTCTATGAGCTTAATCATACCTCTTCTTGAAGCTATGTATGAATCCTGCCTCCACTACATCACACTCCAGATTGTTCCATTTACTTACAACTTGAAGAAGTACTTCCTAATATCCCTGTGACTCATCAGAGTTTTCAACTTCCAGTTGTGACGCCTTGTTGCAGTGTCCCATCTCTGAAGCATTTTATCCCTATCCACCTTGTCAATTCCTCACAGTATTTTATGTTATGTCTATCCCTATCCTTCCTGTCCTCCAGTGTTGTCAGGTTGAGTTCCCTTAACCTCTCCTCGTAGGACAAACCTCTCGGCTCCGGGATTTTTTTTTTTTTTGACTTATACAACAACACTTTATTCCCATTATTAACATTCAGGTACAAAATATATATGAGTGCATCAATATATGAGTGCATCAACGATACTAGGCACTAACAAGATTATCATTGTATAATAAATAATAAAATCAAAACACTAGAAAATATAAGACTATACAAAAAATAATGTGACAAAAATTAGCACACAGAATTACACATATACAAGCAATCACGTATAATACAACATGATACAACATCTGCCATATAACTAGGCATTGGCTTCCGCCTGCCAACACACAACGTATCCAAGACGTAATCTAAGAACTCAGGTGCCTAAAAGAGCACAACAATACGTTAATTTGGGCGACTACCACGGGGTTATTATCATTGACTAAGAATAGGCATTTACAGTGCAAAGGTGGAAACAGGATGACGCTACAATTCACAAAAATGAAAATATAATAATAAAACAAAACGAAACTACACTGTGATATTTGACATCTCAAATAAACACAAGAAAAGACAATGCGAGCAGCTATAAGTGAACTTATACAATGACGAGAGGCAAACATTGAAAAATACTGCTTCCACATATAGTGCAAGCTCCATCACAGCTTACAGAAAAGCAAACACTTGCATAGATACGTATACTATTGAAAAGCACACGAACACGGCATAAAGTATAAACAGAAATAAGAAAACGTTCAACTGTGCTAGGAAGCACATCATATACAAAATGTACACCAATGACTTATTGAGGCCTAAATGACAGAAATCATTCCTAAAAGCTGTATATACAAAGCCTTAAGATATATCGTTGTCACCGTTACATAGGAGACGCACAGAAACACGGAGATCACCAAACATTCACGCACTTGACATACACAATTAGACACAGCTGACCAGCCCGTTAGATTACCCACTGAACACTCATAACTATCTCAAATCTCGTAACTCCAAGGCTTTATATTCAGACGGGAAGTCTCTTTCCCATCTCCCCTCATATACCAACCTGTTTCGACATTTTGTCTTATAAATCGTCCCCGCTAAAACCCTAATTCTACTGTTACCATCAACGTGCTTCATAGCCCATGACACGAAAATATAATCGGCCACTACGTACGACACCGCACGTTGTACACGCAAGTCAACCCCACCTACATCAAAACTCAACGCTCGTAGCACCGACAAACCTCCTCCCCCCCTACCAAACGCAAAACTCTACTAAACCACTCTCGTACCATACCTAAAGTCTCACAGAAATACACAACGTGAAAAGCAGATTCCTCCATTCCGCACGCCGGACAACCCCAGTCGTCCCCCAAACGCCTATTATACAACACCACCCCGGACGGCAAGTTTCCATGTAAAAATTTAAAAATCACTTCCCGTACTTGAGCAGGCAGACGCAACTGTTGAACTCGCCTCCATATATCACCTCACGCATACATGGGATACAATCCTTCAACTCGCACCACGACTCTCTCCATACCCGCCCTATCTAAGGTACATAATTTTACACAGCGCACGTCCCTCATGCGCAATAATACGCGGAGCATCGTGTCGCACCTAATTAAATTCCTCCCTGTGATGAATGGTTTGAAAAACCGACAAGTTGAAGATTGAGACACTTATGCAGCATATGGGAAACTTTATTCAGGAAACGTTTCGCCACACAGTGGCTTCATCATTCCAATACAAAGACGAAGGCGTACGGAGAGGAGGAGTATGAGGTAATCAGTCCCTCAACAAGATCCCATGCAGCATCATGGGATCTTGTTACAAAGAATTCTTCAACACTTGTTCAACCTTTGGACGAAGACCTACTTCGACTAGTGGATGGTACCACTATGACCCCGCCTCCGCCTGCTTCACCTCACCTCACTAAAGTATATAAGCCACGTCTACGGCCCTGTGCTGTACATTCTACAAGATTGATGGACTAAACACATCGACTCCAAGTTGAGGGACTGATTACCTCATACTCCTCCTCTCCTTACGCCTTCCTCTTTATATTGGACTGATGAAGCCACTGTGTGGCGAAACGTTTCCTGAATAAAGTTTCCCATATGCTGCATAAGTGTCTCAATCTTCAACTTGTCGGTTTTTCAAACCATTCATCACAACTGTCAGACACTGCAGCATCATGGGATCTTGTTACAAAGAATTCTTCAACACTTGTTCAACCTTTGGACGAAGACCTACTTCGACTAGTGGATGGTACCACTATGACCCCGCCTCCGCCTGCTTCACCTCACCTCACTACAGTATATAAGCCACGTCTACGGCCCTGTGCTGTACAGACGGGTCATCGCAAGATTGGGACCCGTGCCAGGACTATGGTCTTGGCGAACATTATACATACCTGTGCTGTACATTCTACAAGATTGATGGACTAAACACATCGACTCCAGGTTGAGGGACTGATTACCTCATACTCCTCCTCTCCTTACGCCTTCCTCTTTGTATTGGACTGATGAAGCCACTGTGTGGCGAAACGTTTCCTGAATAAAGTTTCCCATATGCTGCATGTCTCAATCTTCAAATTCCTTCCTCCCCACCACCTGCGCAGGTCGTTATACAATTCACTTAACCCACCATGCATCCCACCCAGTCGGAGAAAACGACGCTTCACGTAACATGCCATGACACGAGCCTCTAGAGGAATGAGACCCAACCCTCCCTGATGCAATCGCAACCTGAACCCCACAAAAATCGATAAACTCTATGCAAAAGTCGTTTGACGTCCCCCTGCAACAGAGGATACAGTGCAGCAACATGCCATACTTTGCTATAAAGCAGGACATTAATGACCACCGCCCTCTTATGCAGGGTTAAATGTCGCGGCCGTAGACTATTTAAGTGCCCCAAGACACTATGTACAACCCTTCCCAACCCTTCTGATCGACCTCCCTCATATAATGAACACCACATATAGTGATACGATCAACCACAGTCCACCCCTCTACATCCGCCCCATCCCCCACCCACTCCCCCAACTCCAGAATCTTCGATTTTTCTCTATTAACACACATCCCCGTAGCCTTGCCAAATATGTCAACAGGTCTCCCAACGATACCCAATTGCTCCCGTGAACGTAATAACACAGTAGTATCATCTACATAACCCACAAGGGTCGGTCGACCACTACTCGGACCCCACGATGTCTCTACTCCCCGCCCACAAACAGCCCAGTAAAAAGGGTCCTGCATACATGCAAAAAGCATTTGAGACATGGGGCATCCCTGACGAATGCCCCTGTTCAAGTGTACAAAAACACCTAACTTCCCATTAACTTGCACTTTAAATCCCGCTCCATTGTACAACAAACGGGCCCACATGATGACCTCATTTCCAAAACCCTGCCATCTCATAAATTTCCACAGAACCTCCCTTTCCACACTATCAAAAGCGGCTCGCCAGTCTAAAGCCAAAACACCCCCCCCCCCTCACCCCGCATTCCTCAACAAACTCCCTGATATTCCCATGACCATCATACATTGACCTACCTGGCACACCAAACTGACTCTTATGGATTACCTTATCAAACACTTTCTTAATTCTATTCATCAAAATTTTCGCATATAGTTTATAATCACTACACATCAACGATATGGGACGGTAGTCCTTAATCGCTAACGGCACATCACATTTCCTAACTAAGACCAACACTGCTGTACTCTGAGACAGACCTAACACCCCCCCCTTCCTTCATCGCATTGAGTAAACGAACCATGAAAGTCCGTATTACCTCCTAATGTTTGATATAAAATTCACAAGGGATGCCATCAGTGCCTGGTGCCTTCCCCTTACTCATTCCTTGCAGTGCCTCCCACACCTCTGCCTCAGATATAGGCCCACCTATGAGAAGGCGATCATAATCACTTAACTCGCAACGTACTCCTCTCCCCAATTCCTGTATTGCATGCTCACTCACGTCTTTACTCTGCATCTTGAGCTTACTCCAAGTATCAACATAAAAACTTATCCCCTCAGTTGTTGTTATGACCTGTCCCTCACTATACCCGTCAACTTCATCCTGTACCGCTAAACTCACAATGTCAGTCGCCTTTCGTCTTTGTGTCTGACTTCGTAAGATACAAGCAGACGGTTTGTCACCCCACAAAGCCTCTTCCACCCCACTCGAAATGCGCGCCCCATCGAAAATCTTATTTTTCAATACCTGGATTTGTTCTTTAAGAACATCAATCTCATCCACTGGGTAAACCCCAGATGCCTCTCCCTGCACATAACAATGTTGTAGTTGACTCTCCAGATACCTCAGAAAACCATACTCCATGCGAGTGGCCTCCTTACCCCGATGCACATAAAAATCCTTAATTCGAGGCTTCACAACCTCATCCCACCGTCGCACTAAATCCCACCCTTCCCAGGAGTCTACTCCCATAGACGCCCATAAGTCCGCGAATAGTTCCCGGTCATCTGCACTCTGTAACATCCGTTTATTCAATTTCCAGTACCCCTTAAAACGATTCGGGAGACCCCCCCCCCCAGTCGAGCTCTACAAAAACTCCCCGGTGGTCAGAGAAAAAGACATTCAACACACGCACATTGATTACAACCACCCGCCGAGACACATACACCCTATCTAAACATGCTGCATAGCCCCTACTTACAAAAGTATGCTCAATCCCCAAGTCACGTCCTCCGCGTACATCTACCAACCCCAGCCCAGACAACAAGTCACCCAAAATAAGCGAACAGAAACCTGCCCCCCTCGGTTCAACGTCTTTACGGCGCACCACACAGTTCCAATCACCACCGACCACTGTAATTTCCGGCAGGGACCTCAAATAATACACTTAGACATCTCTAACAAAAGTATTTTTAATATTAACATCATGTTCAGCCGGCCCATATACCCCTACAGAACCAACCCTTCTACTACCCCAATCCCCCACGACTCGCACCACGCGACCCTCCCCCCCTTCCTCCCAATGTCTCAACACAAATGGGCTTGTCGCTTTTATCAACACAGCCACTCCACCTTTCAGACGTCTGGAGTGAGTCACATAAATGTCATAACATTTCATCTCAAACAAACTTCCTACCTTATGGTTATGTTCTTGCAAAAAACACACATCTACTGCAAAACGATTCAACCACTTACACACCTGCACACACTTTCTGACAGATTTCAAACCATTAACATTAATAGTTACACACCTAACTATGTTAAAGGTGGCTTTCCTCTAGGGGTTACCACTCCCTTTTTCTCTTTGCGTCGGCAAGCACCCAAGGCACTTCCCGCACCTTTGGCAATCCCTGTGATATTACCTGCTGTCCTGGACTCGCGCGACCTCCCCCCACCCGTGATTTCCGACCACGTCTTCTTCCCTGAGCGTTGTCCAGGGGTCAAGATATCATCGGAGTCGGGCGGGGTAGCCGCACGCTTCCTAGAAACAGCATCTTCAGACATGTCAGTACTTGGAGTGTACTCCTTGTGAATTTCAGCCTCAACAGTATGAACCCTCGAACTCTCCAAATCTCGCACTTCAGCTATCTGATCAGCCTCATCCACACGTAATCTCACCTCATCAGAAACCTTCAACAAAGGCACACACGGCACAGAATCAGACTCATGCGATGCTAATATGTCACTCAACGCAGATACAATGTCGGCCTCCATATCACCTGCCTCTCTTGCTAGAGGGATTTCACTGCTCACATGTTCCACCTCGTCAAGGGAGGCAGTCCCAGGTAGAGTCACACAAGATGACTCTAGTAGCATGGCCCGATCAACCTCAGCACTCCATGATGTCAGACGCGGCGAGTCCTCGACAACCTCTTCTTCCGGGGCCTGACGGGGTACCTCGCCGTCAGGATGACGACTACGCCCCGAGGGCGGCTGGCGCTGAACACATTGAGCCGCTATGTGATCCAAAGCGCCGCAGAGGTGGCAGGTTCTTCTCTGTCCAGGATACGTAACGTACACCTGGGTACAAAAATCCTCCAGGTGCACGTACGAAGGAATCGGCTGATGCAGGGACATTATCAACGTAAATGACCCCTCCTGAAGACCAGCATAGTGGCCGTCAGACCAATCACCCATGGTGACCAGGTGGATCTTCCCATAACGTTCAAAAACGTCACGTATATCAACTTCATTGGCCTCAAAAGTTTCGCACGTTTTGCACACGTACCCACGTATAGTACCGTGAAACGTCATGCAACTGGACAGAAACTGCTGGGGTGACTTGCTTACTTATATCCTGGTACTGGGTCACAATCTTCTCGTACATCTGAGTGTCACAAAACTTGACGAAGATCTGTGTAGTTCCATTCAAGGCGACGCCACACAAGGATTCACGCTGAATGCCATATGTATCACGAATGATTGCTGGCATTAACACATTCATTGATTCGTTGGTGATAGAGCCCTGTGTTAGTTGAATACAAACAGTATTAACACGCCGGCGAAACGCAGTCGCCATTGTTGTTGATGTTGTAAAAACTCCTCCACCAGGTGTCGGGACTGAGGAGAAGCAGCTAACAACCGCTCAGCACAACGTCTGAGCAGAGAATGTCTCGGCTCCGGGAATAGTCTTGTTGCAAACCTTTGCACTTTCTCTAATTTCTCGACGTGTTTGACCAGGTGTGGATTTCACTGGTACTGCATACTCCAATATGGGCCTGACGTACGCAGTGTACAGTGTCGAGAATAACTCCTTACTTAGATGTCGAAACGATATTCTTAGGTTTGCCCGGCGCCCGTATGCTGCAGCAGTTATTTGCTTGACGTTCACTTCAGGAGATGTGCTCGGTATGATGCTCACCTCAAGATCTTTTTCCTTGAGTGAGTTTTACAATCTCTGACCACTTAGGGTATTCTCAGGCTGCAATCTCCTTTCTCCTCCCCAAGCTTCATAACTTTGCACTTGCTGGGGATAAATCCAGGAGCCATTTGTCAGACCAGGCTTGCAGTCTGCCCCCTTGTAGGCTTACCTGGAGGTTACCTGGAGGTTATTCCGGGGATCAACGCCCCCGCGGCCCGGTCCATGACCAGGCCTCCCGGCTGATCCGTCACTGACTTTAGGTATCTGTCCAGCACTCTCTTGAAGGCAGCCAGGGATTTATTGACAATTCCCCGAATGCTTGATGGGAGGCTGTTGAACAGTCTTGGGCCCCGGACACTTATGGTGTTTTCCTTTAGTGTACCAGTGGCGCCCCTACTTTTAATTGGAGGCATTTTGCATCGCCTGCCCAGTCTTTTACTTTCGTAGGGAGTGATTTCTGTTTGCAGATTTGGGACCATTCTTCCAGGATTTTCCAAGTATAGATTATGATATATGATATGATATGATTATGGTACATCCTCGTCCGCTTGTAATCTCATTAGTTTCACATCGTCTGCTAACAGGGACACCTCTGACTCTATTCCTTCAGTCATGTCATTCACATATACAAGAAACAGCACCGGACTTAGGACTGACCCCTGTGGAACTCCACTCAATACATGCATCCACTTTAGCACCTCATCTCGTACCGACAGATGTTGTTTCCTTCCTGTCAGATTTTTCCTGGTGCATTGCAGTATTTATTTTCCTATTCCTGCATGCTCCTCTAGCTTTTAAGTCAGTCTCTAGTGTGGCAGTGTTTCGAAAACCTTCATACAGTCCTTCTCCTGTCTCACTTCTGTTACCTTGTCGTAGAACTCCAATAAGTTTGTGACACAAGATTTCCCTTCCGTGCAGCCGTGTTGGGTGTCATGTATTAGTCCATTTCTTACTTGGTACTCCACCACTCTTCCTGATAATCTTCTCCATAACTTAAAATACTAGTCATCGACATTAGTCTGCAATTTAGTGCAGCTTTTCTATCTCCTTTCTTAAAAATTTGCTGTCTTCCACACCTCAGGCAGTTGGCCGAATGACTCACGAAATTGTAATGACACGATTGCAAACAGACCACAGTACGGGTGGGGATTGAACTCGAGGCTTGTGAGTCATAAAACTCCTGACCAACACGTTAGCCACTGACCAGGTCAGTTGCCTGAGGTGGGTAGGTGTGCGTGAGTGGGTTCATGTGTAACCACCTATTTGTCGTTGCAGAGGTTGAGCCTCAGCTGTGGGCTCTGCCTCTTAAACGGGCAGCTACTGAGCTCTCTTGGCTTCGGGACCACTTGTATTCGCCGCGGTTGCAAGTGCACGATAGTGTACGGTAGCCTTGCGAGCCTTATCGTTCCTGCTCTTAAATCTGTGTGGAGCCTATTTTCACCACAGTCCACTTTCTGACTACCCTGACTTCCTGTGTCTAACTTTTCTCGGTGGCTCCTAGTACCTGTGTCCCGCCTCTCAAACAGCTTATACATGTTTACCCTATCAATTCCACTGGGTATATTTTCCATTATTATAATGTCCACCATGGTTTTTCTGTTCTCTCTGGTCTTCAGGGTCAGTTCCGTTAACCTTTCGTGGCTCATACCCCTTACCTCTTCAGTTATCCTCGTTGCTTATATCTGCACTTTCTCTGATTTCTTTTCATGCTTTTCAGGTACGGACATTATGCTGGTAGTGCATACTCCAGGACTGAACTGACATTCGTTGTACATAGAGCTCGGAATGACTTTTTTTGCTGAGATTCTCGAAGGTTAATTAGTTTTAGATTTACCAGACGAGAATTGGCTGCTAAGGTTATTCAGTTAAGGTGAACGTTTAGCATTACTCTAGGCACTGTGGCTAACTTTATGATTGAGTTCAAGAAACCACTTGCCAGACCAAGCTTGCAGATTGTGCAGATCCATTTGTAGTCTTTCCCTGTCCTCGTTTGCTTTTTATTCTGATTAGATTTACATCAGTCAGCATAATGCATCTGATTCATTCCAATCTGGTATGTTATTTTGATTACTTAGTAGCAGTACTGGTCCTAATACCTTTCTATGCAGGACTCCAAAGGTTACTTTTTCCATTTCTAACATCTCCTCTTGGACAGTGACTCTTTGTTTCCATTCCTTTAGGTACTCTTTGATCCACTGGAGTGCGTTCTCTTGTTATTCCTGCTTGCACCGTAAGTCTTTGTCCTAGTCTTTTGTTACTTTGTTTTAGAATCCAGTAGGTTGATAAGATTTGCTAATCCTGAACCAGTGTTGGTTATCGTTTATGCAACCACCTCTAAGTACTCTTCCACTCTCATCCTAAATATGCATAGTATGCATGTCAGCGACACCGGTTTTTAGCCCAGCGCTTCTCTCTCCTTTCTGAAATATAGGGAAGACATTTGTCATCTTCAAGATCTCTGGTAATAGTCCTGTGTCCGCTGACTTATTGCAGAGCGTAGCTAGCGATTCACACAGTGCTGCTTCCTCTAGTAGAATGAATGGCAACATCTTGTCAGGTTCCAATGCCTTTGATATATCCAGCTCTAACAAAGCTTTTTTCGACCTCTTCTGTTGTGTCTGTGTTATCTAGTACATGTCAGTGTACAGTTTTCCAAAGGCTCTCTGGTATTGGCTCTATTTCATCTGAGAACATTTCGTTAAAACATTTGTTCAACACTTCACAGAATTCCATGACTTTCCTGTGAGCCTCCTTCTTTTTTTTCACAAGGTTCTTTACTGTCATCTTCGTTCCGACATGGCTGTGAAACAGCTTCCGTTCAGGGTGGCATTTGTTGCTATGCTGTTCTCAGGTTATCGGTCAGGTTCTCTCTTCACCTTAGTGTATTAATTTCTACTGTTTACTTTAGCTCTCGTTTGTCTTTTGCATTTTTTTGTGTTTTTTTTCGAACCATTGGCTCTGTTTATTTGTAGTTGTTCTTCTGGTTATAAAGTTTTCCTTTGTCTCCCAGCACTTTCCAACTAGGAACTGCATCTCATCTGCTGACTTTTCTTAAAGTTCTCTCTCTGTCAGTACACTGCATTTAGGAATGTTTTCATCCTTTTAAAGGTCCATGTTCTATATTCAGTTTTCTTGGACCTACCCCAGCCATTCTTCCTTCTAAGTTTAGGTCCACAACATATTTGATGTTCAATGCCGTGTAGTCTGTAGTATCAAGGGGTAAGGAATACAAGTTTTAGGAGAGAAGGAGCAAAGATTTGTACCTGTGTATGTCACTGGTATCTTCCACAGAAACCACAGGTATCTTACACAAGTACCACTGGCATACCCCACACTTGCTACTGGTATACCTCTGAACGTACCAGAGGCATCCAAACGTACCACTAGCATCCCACACACATACCACTGTTATACTCCACACGTTCCAATAGTATCCTGCGTCACTCTGCACCGTGCTGAGTGATGAGGTAAATACGATTCTGATCATGATTTATGGCGTAGTGTTGTGGCAGTGAGTAATGGGATTTCGCGAGACGCAAGATAAAAGTGGAAATGATGCTTAAGATATCTGCGGTGAGACGAAGCGCTGAGACATCATCTGAAAAGCAATGTGTCCCTCACTCCTCTCTGTAATTACGAAAGTCATGTATAACCGTAATTCTTACATTCTTTCCGAGCTCATTATAGATTATAAATGAATTTCATTATTCCGCCCCCACCGTAATTCCTGTGTACTGAACTGAAGACAATCATTGCACAACAAGCATTTATTGGAACATCGTTTTGCTCTGTTTTTATCAAGTTGTACCTCACTTGATGGGGTTCTAACAGCATGAAACTCTCTCATTAGTATCTTGTTCTCCATCGTATGCTTTTCTTTTCAGTTTTGGCATTACATCAGTGTATATTACGCTCTGTATTACTCCGAACACGTCAGAATTTCAGTCCATTCCTTAGAGCATTCATCATTATTAAGGTATCGTCATTAATTAAAGTAATGAAATCCCATCAAATGGGATTTTTCCTCCTGCGATTATGAGTAGGATCTAAAGCTTTACATAGTTTCCCAATCTTACTAAGGAAGGTTCGTCTCAAGATGTTATGAGGTACGACTAAACAATTACTTCCTCGCACACATCTTTGTTCTTCATATCTCTAGAGAATCTGTATGTCTCTGGCAAGACAGTGATTAAGTTATGATTAAATGGTTTCTTCTTTTTCGGGTCATCCAGCCTCGGTGGGAAACGGCCGATGCATTAAAAAAAATCTCTGGAAAATTTTATCATTGTACTGCGATGCTTTGAAGAGCCATTATCCCTCAACTGTAACATTGATTTTGTGTAACAGTTACGTGCGCCATTATGTTTGCCACAAATAGGAGATAAAAGATGAAAAAATACCACAGTGAAAATAAGAAATAAAACCTGAGCACTTTTATGTGCTTACACATTCCTCTGAAGATGTGTAAACACATGAATGCGCTCAGGTATTATTTCCTATTTTCATTATGGTATTTTTTTCAAATTTACAATCACGAGTCTTATTGTTATTATTCCAAGATTTAAGGGATACTCAAGAGCAAGAAACATCTTTCATGAATATCTAGACACACTCATGACTGATTAGAAATGTTGAGGTATTCTCTAACACTTAGAAATGCGTAAACCCAAACTGACAGTTTTCTTTACGAAGCAAAGTTGACACGAATGTCATCAGGAATATTCAGGATATTTTCTGTAGTAAATAGGTGCCAATTAATACATTATTGGAGAACATTCTGAGACAGAGTAATAGGAGCTGACGAGAAATGACACTGATCTCCTGAATTAATCCATAGTTCTGCACAAAATTAAATTGTGAAAAAATTCGTTCGGTAAATATTTCATGATGGCACTAGACTCGTTGATATTGGTTTGACGCGGTTTTGGTTTCTCTAAAATTTGCCTATTATTCTGCATCGTGTTTTATGTAAACCCTGAAGGTTCCCACACCGCTCATGGGGAGGACCATGGGCGAGATATGTGCAGGACATACTATCTACGTGAGAATCTTTGTTCCACAGTCTAACTGTTGAGATCTTGCAATATTGTATTGCATAGCTTCTTGTGTGTGTGTGTGTGTGTGTGTGTGTGTGTGTGTGTGTGTGTGTGTGTACTCACCTAGTTGTGGTTGCAGGGGTCGAGTCATAGCTCATCGCCCCGCCTCTTCACTGGTCGCTACTGGGCCACTCTTCCTGCCCCATGAGCTTTATCATACCTGTTCTTAAAGCTATGTATGGATCCTGCTTCTACTACACCACTTCCCAGACTATTCCACCTCCTGGCAACTCTGTGTGTGTGTGTGTGTGTGTATGTGTGTGTGTGTGTGTGTGTGCGTGTGTGTGTGTGTGTGTGTGTGTATAAAATTTGGCATATTACAAAAAAATGCATTTTTTGTTTACACGGGTAAATATTTCACTTGCCATACTGATTACTGTATTCTCACGCCCACTGCTCGGTTAATCAGGTTAAGCGCCGTTGAGTCACGACACTAATTAGAGGGGTGACCAAGTGGACACAGGCTAAAGGAAACTCGATAACCCCCGTTCGAGCCTCCTGTTAGCGACGCTATATATAAAATTAATATTAGGACAACCCAATTACTGGTCGCCTTTTGGGTAACCGAACCAGAAATAAAAAAAAATCTGACGAACATTTTTTCGTGAAGAATTTTAAGGCCTTTAAAAAAAAATACTGCAGAATAGGATTTTATTGAATCAACTTTAGGCTCTGTGTAGAGCTGTATCAAGTCATTCCTTGGTAAAGCTCTACCTAGAGCAAGGTTGTCGCAATAAAAGACTGTTTTGTGACTTTTTTTTTTGTGACTTTCCTATTGTTGGCATTTTTCTGTTTCCGTCTCACTTTTTTTTCTTGCTGGAATTTTCTTTATGGAATTATCGTCTTGTGAACAATTTATGGAACTTCGTGTTGAGTACATTATTGTTAAGGAACTTTGTCTTGGAGGAAATTTTTTGGGGACTCTCTTTTGGTGAACAATTTTGATGAACGTTGTTTTGATGAACATTGTTTTGATGAACATTGTTTTGATGAACATTGTTTTAATGAACATTGTTTTGATGAACATTGTTTTGATGAACATTGTTTTGATGAACATTGTTTTAATGAACATTGTTTTGATGAACATTGTTTTGATGAACATTGTTTTGATGAACATTGCTTTGATGAACATTGTTTTGATGAACATTGTTTTGATGAACATTGTTTTGATGAACATTGTTTTGATGAACATTGTTTTGATGAACATTGTTTTGATGAACATTGTTTTGATGAACATTGTTTTGATGAACATTGTTTTGATGAACATTGTTTTGATGAACATGCTTAGGAAACTTCACAATGAGAAATAATTTAAGAAATATTATAAGGAGGAAAGTTTTTAAGACTTTTTTGTCCTTATGAAGTCATCTATAAATTTTTACATGAATATTCCGTTACATAATAGGGATAATAATAGTGTGAAGTTCTGATTTCTTCGGATTTTTAACCCGGAGGGTTAGCCACCCTGGATAATCCAGTCAGTAAGTGCGCCACCGAGGACTGTCTTATTTCGATTTTAGTCCTTCAGTCTTGTCCTCCAGGATGAGATCACACCAGTCGACTAACACCCAGGTACCTACTTACTGCTAGGTGAACGGGGACAGCAGGTGTATGGAAACACGCCCAGCATTTCCAGCCGTGTCGGGGTTCTAACCACGGACACTCACTGTGTGAGGCAAGAGCGTTGCCACCCAAGCCACGGGAATAGTTTACCTGAGCACGGGGTTGGTGGAACACCCAGGCATCTTTATTGCCTCTGCAGCTTCATATAAAGATGCCTGGCGAACAGACGAAGCATCACTCGAGTACTGTACATGAGACTAATTCACGAAATTGTTGTAGTTTTGAGAGGCATATTTCATGTGTATAAGGACACACCTCTTCTCCTCGTGTTCTGACTCATGAGTTAGAATGACCAACCTCCACTGTCGTGTTATTAAGTGTGTTAGACCCTTAGTTATTTTCCATTACTCATACATATAAGTTATAAAAATAAACGTATGTTTAAAGTTAAATGGTACTGTGAGTCAACAATATTGTAAGTTATTAGTACCAATGTAATAGAGTAGCACTACCGCAGTGAAGACGCTGAATGGTCAGCAAAAATGTCCCAGGAGCCAGAGCCTAATCTTACAGAAAGTACCCATGGAAGAGGGTACCATGCCACCCTTCGAAACTAAATTTCCATGGTGTTGTATCAATATAAGGAATCTACGGTGACAGCCGAATGATTAACAGTGACAGGTAGTTGCTGTCGCTAACAAGAAGTCAAAGCTGGAGTCTGCATCAGAGGTCAGGCTTTCAGTGAGGAGGCCAGATAAAGCGAATGCCTTATAGCGGTGGCGACGTCGGAGGTAAATTCTGCGTGTCCGCTGGTAGACATGACAGTCTGTGGTAGAAAGTACTTACAATACAGTGATGACGGCAAGTAGTTGGTTATAGCAGTGATAATCTGGTAATAACTAGACTGACAGACTGTAATGAACCATCTGTATCCAAGCTATACAAGGACTGAAGTGCAGTGATATTGGCGAGTGTGCTCAAAGTAGCAAGAACTAGTTCTCGGAGACCTCATGAATCAGTTGTAAGTGACCTCATGAGCCAGTTCTCAGTGACCATAAGACAGACAAAACAGCTCTAAAACAATCGCCACCTCCCCACCTCTTCTTTTCAGAAGCTGTAGGTAGTGTATAGCATCAGGCCCGGCACCACGATCACTGAAATGTCGAAGTGGGCTAGAGCACTTTTCGTGTACATTGGGTAATTATAGGTTCACGAAAACATAACACGGTTACAAACAAATCAAGGAACGGGTGGGACTTGAACCCATTTCAATTAAGTCCTAAAACTCACTGGCCAGTGCGTTAACCACACCAGCCACGCTGGTGTGGGATTCATCTGTAAAAACCTGCATTTGTGGTCACAGTGGTGGCTCATTCTAACCTCACTTTGGTGTTTAGAAATATACCGAGTTGGATGAATCTTATTAGAGCCAGCTGGCCCAGTGGTTAACGCACTGGCCTGTGAGTTTTAGGACTCGTCATGAGTTCAACCTCCACGCGTTCCCTAATTTGTTGATCATAGGTTATAGTGCGGACTTAGTCCAACAGTCGAGAAGAGATCTTGTTTTACATGTTGAAACACGAAACAATAAATGTAAGTACATGAGACTATCAAATCTCGTCAAACATTCCAGTCACGTCATAGTTCTGGGGTCACGGCAGCGGTTATATGGAAAGGTGATTAACGAGGAGGTTGCGTGCTCGAGGACGGCAGTCACCAGGTAAGTGATACCTTTGTGATAACTGTGGACTGAACATCTCACAGGGACTGTGTCCCCGTGTGTGGAGGGAGGGATTGTCTCCCCTGGATGTAGGGAGGATTGTCTTCCCTGGATGTAGAGGGGATTGTCTCCCCTGGTTGTAGAGGGGATTGTCTCCCCTGGATGTAGGGGGGATTCTCCCCTGGATGTAGTGGGGATTGTCTCCCCTGGATGTAGTGGGGGTTGTCTCCCCTGGTTGTAGGGAGGATTGTCTCCCCTGGTTGTAGGGAGGATTGTCTCCCCTGGATGTTGGGATGATTGTCTCCCCTTAGCGCATTTGCTCTTCCTGGGCTTACAGGGGTAGGTTACCCATGGAGTTAGCTTCTCTGGGATTAGGAACTGGCTTGTCTAGGCACAGAGGCTGGTTGCCCTGAGCTCTGTAGTTGAGTTCCCTGGGCGCATAGTTTGGCTGCCCTGGGTTGGCTTCCCTGAACGCAGGTGGCGTGGTGGCGGTGGTAATGGTGGTGGTGGTGTGGTAGGCTGGCTGACCCAGCACTTTCCAGTCATTATGCTAATGGTGTCATTACCGACGGGCGGGGCTAGCCGACACCCACCTGATCCCCTTCCCTCTCACTCTCTCCTCTCCCCTCATCGTTCTGTTCCTCCCCTCCCTTCCACATCCCCCTCGTCCCTACCTTCCCCACCTCCCCTCTACTCTTCCCCACTTCTCCTCATCACATTTGCCTGCTTCGCTAATTACCCTCTCCAATTTATCTCCATCATATATGATCAGCGTTTGCTTCAGAGCGAAGTAACCACTATGGCGAGCAGCAGCGAAGGTGGTTAAGGCCGTAAACCACCTTGGCAAGATATCCTAGGATCAACAAAACTCCTGCTGGAAGATTTCCTAAGTTCAGCAAAACTCCTGCAATAAGATATCCTACATACAGTACCTCTGCAGGACAATATCCTAAGCACAGTAACTCTCCTGCAGGAAGATATCCATCATATAACATTAATGTAGGATGATATCCTTCATGTGAAAGACACCTGCGGGACAATCGCCTGCCTACAGGAACACTAGTCGGAAAGATATCCAACACCTAGGAGCACCCTGGGAACATAATATAGTCAGAGAGAGACACTTTCAGGAAGATATCGTAAATACAGGATGACAGGAGACACAAACATGCACGACTTTCATCGATTTTAGGAAGATTTTTTTTTTTTTGTGCAGTCTTCCAAAATTAGTCTTTGTTTTGACTCTTGTAATTTAGTGCACGAAAGACGAGGCCATGTCCGGTGTGTACTCCCTCATGTGTGTACACACACTCACATACACACACACACACGCACGTACGAACGAACATCACAGGTGCATGGTAGCTTCCGAGAGAGAGAGGGAAAGAGCTGGAAGTAGGTTAATCAGGGAAACTGGAGAAGTGTAAAGTCTTGGAGCTGTGACAGGAAGTCCCTCTAACGAGAGCCGTCAGACGCTGATTAATCTGATCTTCACTCCCTTACGCCTCCATTTTCTCACACCCAGCGACTCGACATTTCCTGCACCGACCAACTCAACATTTTTCATCTCGGCTGAGTTGTTGTCCAGTGTTGAGAGATTTTCCTCCGCTGTCTTTAAGGCGGATTACATTTGTTTATCTCTATAAGCATTATTATATACCGTAGTCTGCGGCGATTATGTGTGAATCTTGGTATTACACCTCACTCTAAGCCTATATATACCCTCTGTGTCCATGTACTTATTTGTAACGGCTTGACAAAGCTCCTGGAGAGCGAAACGTTGCCACAATAAAATGTCACATTAATTGCACTTGAGTCCTTTTAACTAATATATTCTGGGTAATTCTACCTATATTAATACACTTAGATATTATGCCGTTCATGGGTAATGGGAGGGAATGAGGTTCCATCCAGAGATGAACATGACAGCCTCAATTCTTTGGATCACAAACCACTCGCCCTAAAATTGAAAGAATCTCTTCCTAACGTCAATGTGTCTCAACTGTGTATTTATTGACCAAGCGGTTTATGATGTTATAATTTTGAGAGTTGACTCACGAAATCGTAATGACACGATTGCAAACAAGCCATACCACGGGTGGGGATAGAACCCGCGATCAGAGAGTCTCAAAACTCCAGACCGTCGCGTTAGCCACTGGACCAGCTAGCCACAATAAGATTCGTCCAACTAGATATATTTCTACACCATAGGAAGGTTAGCATAGGCACCACTGTGACCACAAATGCAAGTTTTTACAGACGAATCTCCAGCTAGCGTGGCCGTAACGAACTCTAGCTCATGTCCCCTCAAAGCCGTTAACATGACTCACGAAATCGCAATGACACGATTGAAAACAAACCATATTCGTCTGTAAAAACTTGCATTTGTGGTCACAGTGGTGCCTATGCTAACCTTCCTATGGTGTAGAAATATACCTAGTTCGACGCATCTTATTGTGGCTAGCTGGTCCAGTGGCTAACGCGACGGTCTGAAGTTTTGAGACTCTCTGACTGCGGGTTCTATCCCCACCCGTGGTATGGTTTATTTGAGAATTGTTCTCTGTCCACCCAGTCAGTTCCTTTACTGACTCCTAATATTGTATTACCCTCAGTATTGGAACGAATCTGATCGAAAATATCTGGAATATTTCCAGCTTCTGAATTTAATTAAAATGTACGTTAATAAACTGTATTTCCTGTTAATTTTGTCAAATTAGGAATTAATTATTTTAGAGTTTTCCTATTATGAGTTCATAGATGTAACGATTATTATTATTATTATTATTATTATTATTATTATTATTATTATTATTATTGTTGTTGTTGTTGTTTTTGTTATTATTAGCAGTAATACTATTAGTAATAGTTATAATTGCAATAATAATAATAACATTAATAGTAGTAATAATAGTAGCAATAGAAGTAGCAATAGAAATAGTAGCAGTAATAGCAATAGTAGTAGTAATAGTAGTAACAGTAACTAGTAGTTACTGTTACTACTATTACTACTACTAACTTTATGAAATTGCCTGATTTCTTTAATTCTTTCGCTTTCCCTCATAGATCGACAACGCCTCTTCCAAAAGGCATCAAATTTTCAACACTTGCGTACGGTAACGAGGACCAAATTCTTGGAACAATTGGCCTGTTCGTGTGAACTAAGTCCAAAGCTGGGGAACTCATTCCCAGCATCACGGAATAGAACAGATAACTTCCAAAATTGTCAGAGGTGTAGCATCAAACTTTTCCAAAAAAAACGGTGATTAAAAGCAGAATTCAGATGTATAGGTGCAAATTTAACGATTATTTATGGAAAATAAGGTGGAATTTTTATTTCCGTTAGACCACGCTAAAAAAATCCAGTTTCCCTTTTCTGAATGGCTTCAATATTTAATGGCTGTTGCACCTAAGGGTCAGGATAGTGCCAATTAATTTTTGTTTCCATACAGGCAGACTTATTGATTAAAACAGTAAATTTAAAAAATGTGAAATTGTTAGAATTAGTGCCATAATTGGAGAACTACTCATCTGATAGGTATCAAACTGTTCTGAACAAAAGACTCGCGCTGTCATTCGTTGGTATAAGTCCCAGTTTGCCCGTTTTATTGAATAGTGAGATTTATTTTTTTATGCATTAGCGAAGAACGTTTCTTCTGATTGGCTTTAAAATATTTGTGACGCTACATTGATGACTGACATATTCGTGACGTTACGTTCTGTAACATGACTGACATATTCGTGACGTTACATTCAGTTACATGACTGACATATTCGTGACGCTACTTTCCTTAAGATGACTGACATTCGTGACTTTACGTTCTGTAAGATGACTGACATATTCGTGACACTACGTTCCTTAAGATGACTGACATATTTGTGACGTTACGTTCTGTAAGATGACTGACATTCGTGATGCTACGTTCCGTAAGATGACCGACATATTCTGTAGACAGCCTGTACTGTCTGCACAGACAGCCTATGCTGTCTGCCAGCTTGGTTCATATTTCGCGGTACTCAGGTGCTGCCCTCTCCAGGCCAGCCCAGGTCAGTGGGACGCTGGTCCCACTTGCACTCATTCACTCACTCAGTGGCCTAGAAGCAGTCAGCAGCAGTCTACTCCCTCTCTCCCTTGCTGGGCATGGCCCTCCCGGGCCATGGGCACTCAACACACAAGCCTGTGTACTCACCAGGACTGCAAATAAAGTAAGAAGCCTCCGAAGACGTATCATTATAATTGTCTGCCTGACGTCACCTCGAGATGTCTGCTGACGTCACAGTGCTGCTGATGTCACCTCGCTACGTCACGCTTGACATCACATGATATCACATCGAGTGTTTCAGTAATTATGTCAGTATTGTCGAGAAGATTGAGAGAAGATATATGTCGTGTGTTAATTAATTCCTCTCAGTCAGTGTTCTCACATGTTAGTGTATGGCTTAGTGTCAATTTTGTGCACAGAAAAGCATCATTTGCTAGTTTAAGCCATGTTGTACTGCATGTACCGCGAGTGTGTGTAAAGTTTTCCATGTGTCCTGTGTGGTTTTGAGCCCAGCTGTGTGTCCACCACAGGTCTGTGGCCAGACCCCTGCATAGCTCTTTGTTGCCTGTCACCCGGTGTGACCAATGCATTTGACAGCAGATATTAGTCAGCCCTGAGCATATGAACCCTTTGTAGAGAAAGCTCTTATGCTAGTCGCTCATAGATGTTCTGCACAATCGTACCTGCTATGATTCCCATCAAGATTTGTTTCACTTCACCTCCAGTCCTTCAGAATGCAGTTATATGTAAAGAAACAAGTCTGGGGATGCTTAGACTAACCTCTGCTATAACTCCAACTGCCGAGAGAATGACACTCGTCAAGCAGCAGTTTAAGCCCTGTCGGCAGGCGCTGTGTCAGCCTCGTGTCAAGGTTCAGTGAGCTCCTGCACAAAGATGATGTCACTTTGACTGCTAGCTCGCTCACTGAAGTCCGGTGTATGATGTTACAACTCCCTGATGTTTCGCCCAGTTGTCTCTGCCATGACTCGCTCCATGTCTCATTCCACGCTCCTAGGCAGTGACAGCCTAGCGACAGTACCAGTCGAGAAGTGTCCTCCTGAGTCGCTTGCCAGTAGTCCTTCCCAGTTGCCGAGTTTTGACGATGCCTCGCTTGAGGGCACCAGCATGTCGTGCCCCAGGTTGAGTGAAACCTGCAGTGACTCCTACGATGACTGCTTCACCGTTCTAAAGGAGAACGTACCCCGTTACACCACAGCTCAGCCGCAGTGATGTCTCCTGTGTTGCAGTATCTGTCCAGACGCAGGAAGGCGTGCAGTGATGCCCTTCGACGCTCACTGCCTATGACCACGATGTTTAACACACCCCACATGCTTTTTTCTTCCCTCCCTGTAGGAAGTTTTTTTTCCATGTCTATATGTATATACATGTTTTTATTTTGTGTTCTGTGCCCTGTTCCTACGAGAGAGAGACCGAGTTTTTTACCACCAGTATTGTCGCGTCGGGACGACGCGAGGTAGATGGCCGAGCGTATGTAGACAGCCTGTACTGTCTGCACAGACAACATATGCTGTCTGCCAGCTTAGTTCATATTTCGCGGCACTCAGGTGCTGCCCTCTCCAGGCCAGCCCAGGTCAGTGGGACGCTGGTCCCACTCACACTCTAGCAGCCTAGAAGCAGTCAAAAGTCTACTCCCTCTCCCTCGCTGGGCATGGCCCTCCCGGGCCATGGGCACTCAACACACAAGCCTGTGTACCCACCACGACTTTGCAAATAAAGTAAGAAGCCTCCGAAGACGTATAATTTACTCACCCGATACCAGAATCACCAAATAATCTCGTTATAATTCGTGACGTTATGTTCTGTAAGATGACTGACATATTCGTGACGTTACGTTCCTTAAGATGACTGACATATTCGTGACGTTACGTTCCTTAAGATGGCTGACATATTCGTGACTTTACGTTCCTTAAGATGACTGACATATTCGTGACGTTACGTTCTGTAAGATTACTGACATATTCGTGACGTTACGTTCTGTAAGATGACTGACATATTCGTGACTTTACGTTCTGTAAGATTACTGACATATTCGTGACGTTACTTTCCTTAAGATGACTGACATATTCGTGACGTTACGTTCTGTAAGATGACTGACATATTCGTGACGTTACGTTCTGTAAGATGACTGACATATTCGTGACGTTACGTTCTGTAAGATGACTGACATATTCGCGACGTTACGTTCTGTAAGATGACTGACATATTCGCGACGTTACGTTCTGTAAGATGACTGACACTCCATAAATTTAGTCTAAGTACCTGCACTTTTCAAATTTTAATGAAATATTTAAAAATATTGAAACCGTTGGAATCATATCAATTAGCGGAGAATGCCTTATTTGATCGGCTTCAAAGTTTTACCCGTGGTGGGCTTTATCAAAAAAAAAAAATTTGAGCTGCGTAAGTTTCATTTTGCCAATTTTATTAAGCAAATTGTTTCTTAATAGGCGCTGATTACCTCTTCTGATCAGCTTCAAGTTTAATATCCTTGTGTATTTTAGAAAAATGGTCTTTATAGTCTCTGATACGAACTATATTTGCGCTGTATAATATCCTAATTTACTAACTTGGATATTAGGTTTCTTATGATGACTTGTAAATGCCTCTTCTGATTCATTTCACATCTTCAGGGCTAATATTTAACTTATGCCGCACTCTGATTGCAATGTATGGTGTGAATATCATGCAGTGAGTCCGTGGCTTGGAGATTAAAAGGAAGTGCGGGGTTACTAAAGGTGTTATCCAGAGGGCTGATGATGGAGGGGGGGGGGAAGGACGTTTTGTGTGCGGAGGGCTTAGGCATCCAATAAGCGTTTGTGAGTGTTAGGGGTGGAGGTAAGTGGTTTTTATGACTCGAAGTGCTGCTGAAGTGTGAATTGGCAGTCCAACGCTCTGCCATCTTTGCTGCCTGGATTTTTAATAGGGAGGAATCAGAACTGCTACAGACCACGGTTCGATCCCCTCGTCAATACTTTTCTTTATTCATTGACAGCTGCTTATTAAAACTTAATTTGTGTTCATAAACGATGTGGCCTTGAGGGAGGCAAGAATAGATCTGCTAAAGCTCCTGGGCTCAAGGAAGGATTTCATTTGGGTTACAGTTGGTGTATCTGACCCAATATAATACAGTATCAGTTTCAATTCCTTAATATTAGAAACCTGGGTGACCGAGACGGTAAAGTGTCAGACTATCAATTTACGGATCGCTGTTCGATCCCCTCGTCCATCTTTCTGTTTATTATTCAGTTGTTCAATACAACTTTATATGAGCTCATACTTACATTATATATATATATATATATATATATATATATATATATATATATATATATATATATATATATATATATATATATGTATGTATATATATTCAATAAGTCGGCCGTCTCCCACCGAGGCAGGGCGACCCAAAAAGAAAGAAAATCCCCAAAAAGAAAATACTTTCATCATCATTCAACACTTTCACCTCACTCACACATAATCACTGTTTTTGCAGAGGTGCTCAGAACACAACAATTCAGAAGCATATACATATAAAGATACACAACATATCCCTCCAAACTGCTAATATGCCGAACCCCTCCTTTAGAGTGCAGGCATTGTACTTCCCATTTCCTGGACTCAAGTCCGGCTATATAAAAATAACCGGTTTCCCTGAATCCCTTCACTAAATATTACCCTGTTCACACTCCAACAGATCGTCAGGTCCCAAATACCATTCGTCTCCATTCACTCCTATCGAACACGCTCATGCACACCTGCTGGAAGTCCAAGCCCCTCGCCCACAAAACCTCCCTTAACCTTTCCTTCCAAGCTTTTCGAGGACGACCCCTACCCCGCCTTCCTTCTCCTACAGATTTAAATGCTCTCCATGTCATTCTACTTTGATCCATTCTCTCTAAATGACCAAACCACCTCAACAACCCTTCTTCAGCCCTCTGACTAATACTTTTACTAACTCCACACCTTCTCCTAATTTCCACACTCCGAATTTTCTCTATAATATTTACACCACACATAGCCCTTAGACAGGACATCTCCACTGCCTCCAACCGCCTCCTCGCTGCTGCATTCACAACCGAAGCTACACACCCATATAAGAGTGTTGGTACTACTATACTTTCATACATTCCCTTCTTTGCCTCCATAGATAACGTTTTTTTTACTCCACATATACCTCAACGCACCACTCTCCTTTTTTCCCTCATCAATTCTATGATTAACCTCATCCTTCATAAATCCATCCGCCGACACGTCAACTCCCAAGTATCTGAAAACATTCACTTCTTCCATACCCCTCCTCCCCAATTTGATATCCAATTTTTCTTTATCTAAATCATTTGATACCCTCATCACCTTACTCTTTTCTATGCTCACTTTCAACTTTCTACCTTTACACACACTCCCAAACTCATCCACTAACCTTTGCAATTTTTCTTTAGAATCTCCCATAAGCACAGTATCATCAACAAAAAGTAACTGTGTTAATTCCCATTTTGTATTTGACTCCCCATAATTTAATCCCACCCCTCTCCCGAACACCCTAGCATTTACTTCCTTTACAACCCCATCTATAAATATATTAAACAACCATGGTGACATTACACATCCCTGTCTAAGACCTACTTTTACCGGGAAGTAGTCTCCCTCTCTTCTATACACCCTAACCTGAGCCTCTCTATCCTCATAAAAACTCTTTTCAGCATTTAGTAACTTACCACCTAATCCATATACTTGCAACATCTGCCACATTGCTCCCCTATCCACTCTATCATATGCCTTTTCTAAATCCATAAATGCAATAAAAACTTCCCTACCTTTATCTAAATACTGTTCACATATATGCTTCAATGTAAACACTTGATCTACACATCCCCTACCCACTCTGAAACCTCCTTGCTCATCCGCAACCCTGCATTCTGTCTTACCTCTAATTCTTTCAATAATAACCCTACCGTACACTTTTCCTGGTACACTCAGTAAACTTATTCCTCTATAATTTTTACAATCTCTTTTGTCCCCCATCCCTTTATATAAAGGGACTATACATGCTCTCCACCAATCCCTAGGTACCTTCCCCTCTTTCATACATTTATTAAACAAAAATACCAACCACTCCAACACTATATCCCCCCCTGCTTTTAACATTTCTGTCATGATCCCATCAGTTCCAGCTGCTTTACCCCCTTTCATTCTACGTAATGCCTCACGTACCTCCCCCACACTTTCATTCCGCTCTTCTTCACTCCTAAAAGATGGTATACCTCCCTGGCCAGTGCGTGAAATTACAGCTTCCCTTTCTTCCTCAACATTTAAAAGTTCCTCAAAATATTCTCGCCATCTACCTAATACCTCCTCCCCATCTACTAACTCCCCTACTCTGTTTTAAACTGACAAATCCATTCGTTCTCTAGGCTTTCTTAACTTGTTTAACTCACTCCAATTTTTTTTCTTATTTTCTTTAAAATTTCTTGACAGTGCCTCTCGCACTCTATCATCTGCTCTCCTTTTACACTCTCTCACCACTCTCTTCACCTTTCTTTTACTCTCCATATACTCTGCTCTTCTTATAACACTTCTGCTTTATAAAAACCTCTCATAAGCTAACTTTTTCTCTTTTATCACACCCTTTACTTTATCATTCCACCAATCACTCCTCTTTCCTCCTGCACCCACCCTCCTATAACCACAAACTTCTGCCGCACATTCTAATACTGCATTTTTAAAACTATTCCAACCCTCTTCAACCCCCCCACTACTCATCTTTGCACTAGCCCACCTTTCTGCCAATAGTCGCTTATATCTCGCCCGAACATCCTCCTCCCTTAGTTTATACACTTTCACTTCCCTCCTACTTGTTGCCACCTTCCTCTAGTCCCATCTTCCTCTTACTCTAACTGTAGCTACAACTAAATAATAATCCTATACATCAGTTGCCCCTCTATAAGCATGTACATCCCGGAGCCTACCCATTAACCTTTTATCCACCAATACATAATCTAACAAACTTCTTTCATTACGTGCTACATCATAACTTGTATATTTATTTATCCTCTTTTTCATAAAATATGTATTACTTATTGCCAAATCTTTTTCTACACATAGCTCAATTAAAGGCTCCCCATTTACATTTACCCCTGGCACCCCAAATTTACCAACAACTCCCTGCACAACATTTTTACCCACTTTAGCATTGAAATCCCAAACCACAAGTACTCTCACACTTGGTTCAAAACTCCCCATGCATTCACTCAACATTTCCCAAAATCTCTCTCTCTCCTCTACACTTCTCTCTTCTCCAGGTGCATATACGCTTACTATAACCCACTTTTCACATCCAACCTTTATTTTACACCACATAATCCTTGAATTAATACATTTATAGTCCCTCTTTTCCTGCCATATCTTATCCTTCAACATTATTGCTACTCCTTCTTTAGCTCTAACTCTATTTGAAACCCCTGACCTAATCCCATTTATTCCTCTCCACTGAAACTCTCCCACCCCTTCCAGCTTTGTTTCACTTCAACCCAGGACATCCAGCTCCTTCTCATTCATAACATATATATATATATATATATATATATATATATATATATATATATATATATATATATATATATATATATATATATATATATATATATATATATATATATATATATATATATATATATATGTCCCACCTCTAAAACTGTCCAGAGGACCCTCATCCTCAGAGAAAAGAATAAACTTGCTTCAGGGAAAACTCAAGGTTCTCCCTGAAGCTGTTTGAGAATTTTCTCCTACCACCCCCTATATTTAATATATATTTTATTTAAAGACATAATACATTGACAACACATTCACAAAAATACAAAAGAAAGTAAAACAACCTAGATAACAACTCAGAGCTACATCTCGAATACTTCGTCCAGCTCCCCGACAGTGGGCCGCGTGCTCAGAATCCTGCAGGCATTTCCTCTCTGGATCGCGACACTGAGTCTCTGAAAGAGGAAGCTGGTCGCCCTGTGGTCCTTGGTTTCTATGATGAGCTTTTCACCCAGGTCTTTGAGGAACTCCAGAGCACACTTGCCCCATGCTCCAAGGGTCTCCGACCCTATTGGGATAAGTTATAGCAAGGGGTAAGGATCTTCTGGATCTCCCTGTGTCTGGCAGCTCCACCCCCTTCAGCTACAGAGTATGGCAAGTAGGCGTCTGCCAATGTGGCGGCACAGGTGTAGTCCCAGGCAATCTGCTTTCCATCCTTCCAGGGTAGCATAGTGGCTCCATCAGGACGCTTTTGACTTCTGTCAGACCTCTGCACTTGGGGTTCCCGTTGAGCTGGGCAACAGGCTGTGGCGAGGCTTCTCTTTATAATGTCATTGACCTTCTCATGTCTGACATACTTCCCTTCTGTTGTGTGACACACGAGACCATGAAGTCCGAATTGATCTGCTGTCGCCCTGCCGCAAATACACCTATGTTCGGTGAGGATGGGGGCGGCTAAGCGAAGAGCAACACCAATCCGAATGGCCTGTGGGTCGAGTCGAGTGCCCAGGGAGGAATTGTAACAGCTAGAAGGAAATCTCCTAAATGTGGTACCTTCACCGCCCGGAGACGAGCTTTGTCCTTTCCTGAAGCGTTGGTGAGCATTGTGTTGGCGATTTTTTCCATGATCGGTTTGTCCCAGTGGGACTGTTTGTGCTCTATGGGAGGCGCTGGTCTACTGGAGGAGTCTGCAAGGGTGTCCCACCGCATTGCTGCTTCAGTAAACCTGGGGTCTTGAGCTCCTACCGCATCTCTCAAACGATCGGGGACAGTCTTCTTGACTAATGCACTGGAAGCCAAATACGAAGACAGAAAAGCAGGTAAAGCTACATGCTTTGCTTTGCGCACCCCTATACCTCCCAGTCGCACTGGGAGGGTTGCTGATCCTCTAGTGACAGGTTCAGGGCCTTCTTAAAAGTTGATCCCAGGTGTGCGTCATATTCGTCGAGTGCTGGGTTGTCAAAAGAAGGTGCACGCCTCAGGAAGTGAGTCTTGGCATGGTAAGATTCCTTGTGAGGAGATACAGAGCATCATGGGCATCAAGATCGCTTATTCTCTCCTCCATTCTCATCAGGGCATTCAATTTTTCCTTGAGGACGGTGTCGATGGCCTGGTGACCCAGCAGTGCTCCAAGAGGGTACTGTTGAATGGAGTGGTAGTAGAGACTTCCGGGAGGATTCTTCACACGGCATTGATTATTTCCTTGTTTGCTGTGATGATTTCACACTTGGAGGGATTAAGGATGAATCCCAAGTCTTCTCTCTGTGTTTTCACCAGTTGTAGGTCCTCTAACAGGGACTCTTCAGTACCTGCCAGAGTGCCATCATCCAGGTACCAGATGTTGAGCTCACTGCGTAGGCTGGAAGTTAGTTCTCTTACTGCCAAGCAGAAGAGAAGTGGAGCGAGTGGGTCACCCTCCTGAACACCCTCTGATGAGAGAATTTCATGTTCTACAAACAAAAGAATTGAGGGTTTGCTGTAGCCGGTTGAAATGAACGAAAAAGGCTGGGGAACCGATCCCGAACAGCCGGCAAGACAACATCTCTCTTCACCATATTAAAGACCTTGTCTTCTGGTAGGTCTCTGATGTAGGCCCTTGCTGCATGAGCTGCGGCTTCACTACCTTGAGAGACCCCAAAGCCCAGTTGGTGTGACTGGAGTAAACTAGCAGCTTCTAGGCGAATGTTTCTTACTGCTGCTTTGGCAACGAGACAGCGAAGAGTGTTACCAACAACAATGGGTCTGATTCCCCCATCCTTCTTCTTCAACGCACATAGTGAGGCTCCAAAGAAGAAAGGTTTAATTTATTCTGGGATTCGCCCAGCCAGGCAGTTGTTGACGAAAGTTGTTAACTCGGTAAGAAGAATTGGTGCAGATGCACCGAGTACTGGATTTACCATCTCTTTGAGATGCTGAGGTCGAATTCCAGTGGAACCTCCTGCAGATCCTGCTGGAAATGGCACAGTCGCCTTTATATATATATATATATACATATATATATATATATATATATATATACATATATATATATATACATATATATATATATACATATATATATATATACATATATATATATATATATACATATATATATATATATATACATATATATGCAAAACAACCACTCTGAATGAATAGAGAAATTCCAAGCGCTTTCGTGACTACTCACATTATCAAGGAACTATGAAAGTGAAGCATCCAAGGAAGCTATATAAGGGGTCCGGCCAGCACCTCACTATCAGATCCCACAACGGTTAAACACGTGACGCGCGGCGAGCCAACTTGGATAGGTCCTTTGCACAACTCACCCCCAAGCTATTCTACCCAAGAAAATTTAAAAATTATTTGTCCAGTGTATTATTAAATTCTTCCCAAATTCTATTAATTATAAATGGATCTAATTTATATAAACCAAAGGAAATATTCATATTATTTTCAAAACTGCTTTTTATGAAACAAGATTCAATTATATTCCTGTCGACCATGGACTTGCTTGATACTACTTTCTCAACTTTTTGAAAATCAATTGGATGGTTAAAATCTCTTACATGAATAAATAGAGCATTGGAATCTTGTCCAGTTCTAATGCTATATTTATGTTGTTTTAATCTTAGTTCGAGATTTTTACCAGTTTGACCGTAATAAACTTTATCGCAAATTTTACAAGGAATCTTATAGACACATCCATCAACATTTTGGGGGGAATTCTTTATCAAAAGTTTTTTTACTGTATCAAGATTTTTGAATACAACTTTAATATTAAAAGTCTTAAGAAGAGAAGGCATATCAACCAAGTTTTCATGGTAAGGGAGAACCAACATATTTTTAGTTGAATAAGGCTGGTTGCCCCTTTTTGGATTATAAAAAGTGTTTCTAGCAACTTTAAAAGATTTATCAATTACATTTCTTGGGTATTTTAAATCATTACCTATTTCATAAATTTTGGATATTTCCTCATCTATGAACTCAGGACTACAAATTCGTAAAGCTCTCAAAAACATTGATGAGAAAACAGACAGTTTGACTCTATCTTGATGCGAGGAATAATAGTGGACATAGGAACAGTTATTTGTAGGTTTTCTGTAAATTTTAAATTTGAATTCATTATTACCCTTAATAATTAAAACATCTAGAAAAGGCAATGAGTTATTTTCTTCAAACTCAACAGTAAAGTTTATAGAATGGGCTAAGCTATTTAATTTTCCAAGAAAATGGTGTATATCTACATTTTTGGGCATAAGACACAAAATATCATCAACATATCTGAACCATTTAGCTCTATTAGGGAGGATTGTGTTAAGCAACCTTGTTTCAAAAAATTCCATGTATAGGTTACTAAGAACAGGTGAAAGAGGATTTCCCATTGCCATACCAAACTTCTGAGTGTAAAACTTATCATTAAATACAAATTTTGCATCAACAATGCAAAGTTTAATAAGTTTAATGATAGTAGGAACTGGCAATGGTAAATCATAGTTAACGAGTTCTTCAGATAAGAAACTTAATAAATCATCAACAGGAACTTTCGTAAACAAGGAAGTAACATCAAAACTAACCATGTTAAAATCATTTAAGTCAGTCAAGGAGCTTAATTTATCAACCAAGTCTATGTTGTTTTTAACATTAAAGTTAGAAATTTTGCCAACAATAGGGCTCAAAATATCAACAAGCCATTTGGATAATTTATATGAAACTGACCCTATGGAGCTAATAATTGGTCTGACTGGATTCCCTGGTTTGTGTGTTTTATTAGTCCATACATGTAAGGTAAAGATGGATTAGTGGAAGTAAATTGTTTGACTAATTCATCTTTGCCTTTCAGTAGAAGTTTTATTGTTTTATTGAAATTGCTGTTAACGGTTTCTAGGGGATTTTTCCTAAGTTTAGAATAGGTTTCAGTATCATCTAAGAGATTATTCATTTTTTCTTGGTAATCATTTTCTTTCATAATTACTATTGCATTTATTTTGTCTGCTTTAGTAAGGCGCAAATTTTTATTGTTATTAAGTGTATCATAAGACTTAAAGAATCTTTGAGGGCAATTGGGAATGTTTGGTTTTAACATAGAGCTATATACCATTCCTTTACTAATATTAATTTCATCAGAGGATAAATCAGAAAATTTTTCAAAGTTACAAAAGGCTTTTGCAATTTCAACATTATTAAGTTTTTTTGAAGTTGCAAAACTTAGGCCAAAACCTAGAGCAGCAGTTGTATGTTTGTCTAAAATTTCATCTGATAAGTTAATTACAAAATTGTTATTAGCATGCTTTGTCCAATCACTATTTTCAATTAAAATGTCTAATTTTCTTTGTAGTTTGCTCTTGAGTTCATTACAAATTCTTCTGAGTTTATTATAGCAATGATCCAACATACTGTGTTTCCATTCTGATGGAATGGCCTGATTAAAAGAGTATTTTTTGTTTCTCAATATTTTGAATGCTTCCTTCTCCTGTATTTTAGTTATTTCAATATGTTTCTGAAGAATAATTCTCATAAAATCATCAAAAGGACGATCTCTCATGTCAAGGAGTCTATTGGGTAAAAGAGACTTTTGAGAGCTTTACGAATTTGTAGTCCTGAGTTCATAGATGAGGAAATATCCAAAATTTATGAAATAGGTAATGATTTAAAATACCCAAGAAATGTAATTGATAAATCTTTTAAAGTTGCTAGAAACACTTTTTATAATCCAAAAAGGGGCAACCAGCCTTATTCAACTAAAAATATGTTGGTTCTCCCTTACCATGAAAACTTGGTTGATATGCCTTCTCTTCTTAAGACTTTTAATATTAAAGTTGTATTCAAAAATCTTGATACAGTAAAAAAACTTTTGATAAAGAATTCCCCCCAAAATGCTGATGGATGTGTCTATAAGATTCCTTGTAAAATTTGCGATAAAGTTTATTACGGTCAAACTGGTAAAAATCTCGAACTAAGATTAAAACAACATAAATATAGCATTAGAACTGGACAAGATTCCAATGCTCTATTTATTCATGTAAGAGATTTTAACCATCCAATTGATTTTCAAAAAGTTGAGAAAGTAGTATCAAGCAAGTCCATGGTCGACAGGAATATAATTGAATCTTGTTTCATAAAAAGCAGTTTTGACAATAATATGAATATTTCCTTTGGTTTATATAAATTAGATCCATTTATAATTAATAGAATTTGGGAAGAATTTAATAATACACTGGACAAATAATTTTTAAATTTTCTTGGGTAGAATAGCTTGGGGGTGAGTTGTGCAAAGGACCTATCCAAGTTGGCTCGCCGCGCGTCACGTGTTTAACCGTTGTGGGATCTGATAGTGAGGTGCTGGCCGGACCCCTTATATAGCTTCCTTGGATGCTTCACTTTCATAGTTCCTTGATAATGTGAGTAGTCACGAAAGCGCTTGGAATTTCTCTATTCTTTCAGAGTGGTTGTTTTGCATATTTTGAAATCACCTGTTTACTGTGATCTTACTGCATATATATATATATATATATATATATATATATATATATATATATATATATATATATATATATATATATATATATATATATATATATATATAACACAAGTTTGGGTGAACAGCAGGCGCTATCCAGGCAAGTCTTCAAATCCTCAAATGCGCCAAGGAAAGTAGGTAATTACTGTACCTTATTCCAAGCAACTCGCAACTCTCAGACATGTATGACCTGCTAAGAGCCCATTAACTCAACAGATCAATGAGCAGTGTTCCACACAAGTTAGACGGTATCCCAGCCTTTGTGGTTACTGAGGCGTTATCAGTTTAGTTGTATATCTTAAACTCAGTGGTGATTTACTCAGTTGCATTTTGAAAAACCCTTCCTGGAGAAAGATAGTCAGCAGTCTGGGCATCACCTCTTGTTTAAGAAAGCTCCCAGTATGCAAGACATTAAATTTAATTTCACTGCAGATTCAACCGCGACCTTTACTACTACCTTCAAACTTTGTATCAGCTATAACATTTAACTTTCGATAACATGCTTTACCAGCAAACATATGGGAGGTAAATGGGGTCTCCCATTAGCGAATTATTGGTAAATCTTTTTGTGGAATACTTAGGAGTTGAACCTTTCAATAACATTATAGACTAACATCATCACACCTAGAAGTAAGAATGTCCACGAGTTACGAAGCCTTCAATTCAGTTCACTTTCCAAGAGGAAACCGACGACAGACTCAGAGTCCTCCACATCCTCATACACAAGATCCACTCAGGTTCAGCATCTACAAAATAACCTACTAACAAGAACAAGCTGATACTCCAGTCATGACAACGTAACGAAATGAGTTGTGTCCTAAGGGCCTTCTAAATTTGAATTTCTGAATTCTGATATTATTAATGTGCCACCACATATAAAACATCTTTAGTGCTCCGTTTCTGTACCTTCTTTATTAAAGATTGCAAAAAAAAAGTCATTTCCAAATCTCAAACACTATAAAAACATTTCGGCCATATTGACCAGAATGTCTGTACAGCACTAACTCGCGGCAATGTTAGAATTGCCACTGGCAATATTGTCTCCAAGGATCCCAGCAAAACTATAATCCTGCTCCCTTAAATAGTTCATCCAGGTGTTTATGCGATACCCTGCAAGGTTTTCGAGAGACAGTACTTTTGAGAAATATCACACATTCAGAACACCACTAACCCGCTAATGAAACGGAAGGACGCCCGTCTGGTTATCCAAGAACCGGACATACACAGGCGCAAATGCATAAAAAATAACTCTTAGCTCTGTCTATAAAACTGTTACACAGAATAAAAGTAATTTTAATTTCTCAGAGAGACTGACACGAATCCTATTTTAAACACATGACACTCCGATCACCTCAGACACCTCACAAATACTACTACTGCTATTACTACTATTGATACTATTACTACCCCAACCACCTCTCATGTATATACTCACTGTGTACATATAACCTATGCATTAGTTTGACATAGCTCTTGGTGGGAGAAATTTTACCGTAATGTCACACTAAGTTGCACATGTGTGTATTAATCTTCGTAAAACTTAACATAAAACATCCACGGTTTAATATTTTCCCTACACTTAAACACATGCTACATTTTTTCCCTATCTATCCCCTCGCATTTTTTCCCTATCTATCCTCTCTCTTGAATTTTCCATATCCATAATTCCACAAATGGTTTCTTTCCCTTATGTAAAATGAATAGCAACTTTGTGAATGGTCGAAGAGCATACTTAAAGTGGCTCGGTTGGCAGCTCACATACCGAGTGTCCGTGGTTCGATCAATGACATAGGTGGAAACGTAGAGCATGTTTGCTTACACCTGCTGCAAAACTAAGATCCGCGTCAGGAAACCCTTCTCCTGTGTCCTGACAAACCTAACCTAACCTGTAAAATTGATTAATGCAAGAAAAGTCTTTACCAATCCTTACACAAATAACCCACACGTAGAAGAGAGGAGCTTACGACGACGTTTCGGTCCGACTTGGACCATTTACAAAGTCACACTATGTGACTTTGTGACTTTGTAAATGGTCCAAGTCGGACCAAAGCGTCGTCGTAAGCTCCTCTCTTCTATGTGCCGGTTATTTGTGTATCGTTCCAGTCACGGTATTGTGCCTTTTTTTGTTACCAATCCTTACGCTGCATGATCACGCGTGTATAGTGTTTCATGCAATTCATCACAGTTCATTTGCTTTGTAAAAGTGGTGTTTAGCTCACATGCATCAAGGGAAAGACTTATTTCACATATCCCCTTCCATACCTAAATCATCCTTACTCTTCTGCGTCACTGTTTTGTCTTTTCCATAAATCTTTCGTTAATAATTCTGCCATTACACTTTACATCGTATAATCCGACTGATTTATTACTAATTATTTCTGCACACGTTAATCCATTTTCCCATAAAAAAGGAACCCTGCCACGTTGAATTGATTCTCGGGTACTTTCACTAATTCAATTTTACCAAACAGATCCCTTGCTTTCTGTTTTTATCTCATTTAAATACTAAACTGTGTCTTAATCTTGCAGATAAGGTCTCAGCCATCCTTTCATTTGCTCTCCTTTCAAACTTTTAATGCCTTTTTGATAAGGGTTTTGCTCTGAAAAGAAATTTTCAAATGCCAAACTTTCCCCCTCCTCTTTCCACTATCTTTATCTCATTCTCTTGTAGCACCCTTAATTTCTTGTTTTCGATTACTATCATTTTCGCAGATATCTTTTGCATCTACTACCTTACATCATATTCCCTTCTATTCCTTGTTTCCGTGTAAGATTAACCGCTTTCTCGTCAACTTTCTGTGGGTATATATGCAGCAAGTGTGCGTATTTACATCAACAAACACGCTGACACATCAGAATTGTAAATTGAGTCTGCAGATGATTCGCCTAATCCATGCGACCTGGTGTCTCCCTGTTTGTTTTCGTCGCGGCTGGATCCAGCGTCAGCAGAGAGGGAGGGAGGCAAGAACACCCGCATATTGATCAACCCTCCGTCGACAACGGGTAACAAATTCAATGAATATATACATCAAACAGTAAGGGAGGTGATACCAGATCACACATGGGAACAGGGAAAGCCTTTAGAAGAACGGTTAGGTATTATATCCGTCTTGTGCTTAGTAGATAGATTCTTAAGCCGCCTTTAATCTGCGCTAAATTAAACATGTTTTTTTTTAATGCTGAATCCAAACATAACATGTAAGAGGAGCCGCTTTAAGTAAAAACGAATTCTCTACTAGTTGCAACTTTCTGGGAAATCTGCTTGGGATTACCTCGAAAGATCTCGGGGCTTTCGAGACAACATTTTGGAAAGGTGAGGCGGTGTGTGTGTGTTGGTGACGTACAGCAAATAACCGTTTAGTGCCCCGTCGAGATAATAACAAGGTGGTCGGTTAGGAAAGAGTATATATATAAATATATATATATATATATATATATATATATATATATATATATATATATATATATATATATATATATATATATATATATACATATATATATATATATATATATATATATATATATATATATATATATATATATATATATATATATATATATATATATATATATATATAAATATATGTATATATATATATATATATATATATATATATATATATATATATATATATATATATATATATATATATATATATATATATATATATTAAAGGTAGTAATTTGGTAGACAGCAACCACCCAGGGAGGTACTACCGTCCTGCCAAGTGAGTGTAAAACGAAAGCCTGTAATTGTTTTACATGATGGTAGGATTGCTGGTGCCCTTTTTCCTGTTTCATAAACATGCAAGATTTCAGGTACGTCTTGCTACTTCTACTTACACTTAGGTCACACTACACATACATGTACAAGCATATAGTATATACACACACCTGTGGGTTTTCATCTATTTTCTTTCTAGTTCTTGTTCTTGTTTATTTTCTCTTACCTCCATGGGGAAGTGGAACAGAATTCTTCCTCCGTAAGCCATGCGTGTTGTAAGAGGCGACTAAAATGCCAGGAGCAATGGGCTAGTAACCCCTCCTGTATATATTACTAAATGTAAAAGGAGAAACTTTCGTTTTTCCTTTTCGGCCACCCTGCCTTGGTGGGATACGGCCGGTGGGTTGAAATAAAGAATATATATATATATATATATATATATATATATATATGTGTGTGTGTGTGTGTGTGTGTGTGTTTGTGTGTGTATACATTATTGTAACCACGAACGAGTGGTATTGATCAATAACAACACTGGGCTAGCCAAGGATTCGAACCCATGTTGTACTGGCCTGCCTCATGGTAAGCGAGAACCACATGAGGCTTTAAACCACAGGACCACCCAACCCTACAAGAATGGCGCAGCCAGCACACAGCTAGCTGTTGGGCCGCCTCCGAGGGCATACGGAGGTGTGGGAGCTTCTAAGCTAATTTCATTCTCATCTTTGTTTGGTGTGCTAGTCTCACGAGCAGTATTTAAATATTATTGTAACCCCGAACGAGTGGTATTGATTATTAACAACACTGCTCTAGCCAAGGATTCGAATCCTTGGCTAAATATATATATATATATATATATATATATATATATATATATATATATATATATATATATATATATATATATATATATATATATATATATATATATATATATATGTATATATATATATATATATATATATATATATATATATATATATATATATATATATATATATATATATATATATATATATAAATATATATATATATATATATATATATATATATATATATATATATATATATATATATATAAATATATATATATATATATATATATATATATATATATATATATATATATATATATATATATATATATATATATGTATGTATGTATGTATGTATACATATGAGGATGCTTGTTGTTCCAAATGTGAAATCATTTCAGTCAGTCAACAAGTGATAAATGCAGTGAGATCCAAACTACCAGGAGCATCTGTCATTGCCCCTACAAATAGTTTCTTGCTTGGAGCATCTCTGGGAAGCGATGCCATTGACACAATTCTCAGGAAGAAATTGGAAGAACTGAAGAGAATGGAACAACGAATAGGCATTCTTGACACCCACGATGCCTTGTACCTTCTCACAAAGTTCTTGAGTCTGCCCAGGCTGACATATTTCCTAAGATGTGCACCTTCATATGATCACCCTATACTGCATGAATATGACAGTATCCTGAGGCAGATTTTTACGAAAGTACTTAACCTTGCTCTAGAAGATGGGCAGTGGAACCAAGTCAGACTAGGAGGCATTGGTGTCCGCAAGTCATCACAGATTGCACTACCTGCTTTTCTGTCCTCATGCGTTGCATCCAGAGGGCTTGTAGTACCAATTCTCCCTGAACATCTTAGGGACAAGACTGGAGTCCAGGATCAAAAGTTCATTGACGGAGTCATGATCTAGGATAATCTAACGGGCTCTGAAACCAGACCTGCTCCCCCCAACAACTACAAACGGTCGCAATGGGATGGCCCGATAGTTCAGAAAATAGCCTCTACAGTGCTTCAGAGTGTGTCAGGGAAGGATAGAGCCCGCCTCCTGGCAGTGAGAGCTCCTCATGCAGGGGACTTTCTGTTGGCTGCTCCCAACTCCAGCCTTGGCA
>NC_091305.1:43777597-43805097 GCF_038502225.1 Cherax quadricarinatus
TGCTGCTGCCAGAGAGCGTATGACAGAGCTGCGGCAAACCGACTGGGAAAAATTTGTCAACGGTCTTAATGCTCACACCCCACTTAGCCGGGCATGGAGGGACATAAATAGAATTAAGGGTAACCGAACTGGGCAGATCGCGCACCCTCATCCCTTGCATAGGGCGAATGAGTTAGTCAGTGCTTGGGCTGCTACATCTAGCTATGACAATCTTCCCAGTACCACACAGGCAAAATTAAATGACAAATATGATGCAAGGGAGAGACTTGTTTGCTTTATGCTCAGCAAGGCAGATGATTGCAACATTCCTTTCACTAATTATGAACTTGATGCAGCGCTAACTAAGGGCAACTCCACGTCGCCTGGTGAGGATGGTATTACTTACAACATACTCAGATTGCTGTGTCGAGTACCAGGTAATCCATTACTTGAATTATATAACATGAGCTATGTAACTGGGGAGCTCCCTCAATCTTGGACCAACAGCCTCATCATTCCAATTCCTAAGCCCAATCAACAAAATGCATTTCGCCCAATATCTCTTACTAGCTGCTTGTGTAAAACATTTGAGAGAATGATTCTTAATCGTCTCATGTACAGAATCAAACAATTTTTGTCTCCCCGGTTACATGGTTTCATGCATGGAAGGAGCGTGCATCATTGCATAGCCACCTTTCTCACCCTGCACACTGACAGCTCCTACACTACCTTCCTTGACCTTAAATCCGCTTTCGATGTAGCCAACCGACATGTAATAATTAGTGAACTTGCCAGAATGGATGTTGGAGGATGGCTTCTCCGCTGGATTAAAGGCTACCTGTCCAACAGAAAATCGTCTGTGTTGTTCCAGGGACATAGAAGTGTAACTAAAGACTTTGAATTAGGAACCCCACAGGGAGGTGTGCTCAGTCCCACACTGTTCAATATTCTAATTAATGCATTACTTAATGCTATGCCTAGTCAGCCCCATAATTATGTGATTAGTTTTGCTGATGATATAATGATTCACACCACCGGATTCTCCAACACCCAAAACATTCTTAATCATGTACTAGCCTCGTGTCAGGACCTGGGGTTGATAATCTCTACTGATAAAACAAAGATACTCAATAGGCGTCCTCCTCGACAGAGAGGCACAGTTCGTCAGATCCAATTGCATGATGGGTCTCTTCTAGAATATGTAAGCAGATACAGGTATCTAGGCTTTGAGGTTCCACTACTTGGACCTCTTGTAACAAGACTTTGTCGCCAATACAAAGAACGACTAAGAGCACTTAGAGTTGTGGCAGGGCTTCACCCCAGGTATGGTGCTAATGTTAAAATTGTGAAAATGATGTATCTTGCTTATATTAGATCATTGGTTGATTATGCTGCGCCACTACTTGCTCTTGTGTCTGACTGGAAGCTTGGAGGGCTGGAAAAACTGCAGAACGAATCAATGAGGATCATCCTAGGATGCCCTCGTACTGCCAAAATTTTAAATATGCAAAAAGAACTTGATATTCCAAGCATCAGAGATCGTGTTACTGAAAGAAATATCCTAATTGGGGTTAATATGCTCAGGCAAGCTCATTCAAACCCCTGCACAGAAGCCCTCCAAACTTTCCTCAACACTGGTGAACACTCCTCCAGATGGATCGAAAAGACTGGAACCGACCTCCGCATGAATCAGATACATGATCTATGTCAAGTAAGGCAACAGCGGCACTTCTCCGCTCCATGGAATATTACCCCATTCCAAACTACCATTCCTCCATTTCCCCCCAAACTACTTCTTAAATCACAACCAAAACTTCGCCTTGAAACCAAACATGAGGCCTTAAGCTGTATTGATAACTTAGTCACACAGCACACACTCTCGCAAATTATTTACGTTGATGGTTCTGTTCACCAATCCACTGGTGCAGCTGGTAGTGCTGCTGTTGTCGTACAGAGTGATGGCTCTCTTAAAGAAATTGGAGCACGCATCAATAAATGGGCCTCTACCCTTCAGACAGAACTGTTTGCCATACTCCTTGCACTGAAATGCATCTATGTATCAAAGATTGACAGTTTAATTGTAACTGATTCTCTGTCATCCATAAATGCTCTCAACTCATTAAGCATAAATTGTGGCATGCTTGTGTCAGAAGCCAGACACAGGTATGGTAGGATTGTGGACAGTGGAGTCAGAGTGCACATGCTGTGGATTCCATCTCACATTGGTCTTCAGATGCATGATAGAACTGATAAATTGGCTAAGCTGTATGCTTTCAAAGAGGGAGTAGATTACAATCTTGGCTTGTCAGGTAGTAGTTTGAGAACAATAATACGAAAAGAACTTCAGCTGAATTTTATGGACTTAAGGCTCAGGGAGATTGACACCAGTGAGTCCATCTATCATCATTCTATCATGCAGGAGGAGCCACATGTCTATGGTGCATCCAACAAAATAAGCAGACTCTTGGATGTCACTACCGCCCGGCTCCGGCTGGGTTACAAGTATCTTTGGCAGGTTAAATCACCACCACCAGATGTAGACCAAACGAAATGTAAACTTTGCCAGATGGATTATTGTCACACCCTGCGTCATTATGTACTGGAGTGCGATAAAATTAATGAATTTAGAAACAACTCACTCAGAAGTGTTCAAGAAATGGCCAAGTATTTTATCCACAGTGGTATATTACAGACCATTCTGGAGAAATACCCTGACTTTGCTAGCTGTAAATAAAGCATTACCACATATGTGCATGTGTGTGTGTGTGTGTGTGTGTGTGTGTGTGTGTGTGTGTGTGTGTGTGTGTGTGTGTGTGTGTGTGTGTGTGTGTGTGTGTGTGTTTGTATGTGTATGAGTGTGTGAGTGTGTGTGTGTGTGTGTGTGTGTGTGTGTGTGTGTGTGTGTGTGTGTGTATGAGTGTGTGTGTGTGTATGAGTGTGTGTGTGTGTGTATGAGTGTGTGTGCGTGTGTGTGTATGAGTTTGTGTATGTGTGTGTGTGTGTGTGTGTGTGTGTGTGTGTGTGTGTGTGATTATGTGTGTGTGTGTATGAATTTGTATGTGTGTGTGTGTGTGTGAGAGAGAGAGAGAGAGACTCAGCAATCAACATTTGCACCAATAACTCACTACAGTTGTGACCGGGTGTGGAAGTGTGAATTGCTCATTACTCTAAAATTTGTTCATGATTGCAGCTATGTATACACGTAAGTAACCATTCTTACAGTATTCATTACCTTTGTAACTTTTGAGTTCATTACCTTTGTAACTTGTGAGTTCATTACCTTGTACCTAGTTCAGCCATCAAAACTTTGGAGCCCGGTCCCTGGACCCATTGTGTACCTCTGTAATCTGTAAATACCTTTGTAACTTGTCATGATTGTGACTAGACCTACCTGGAGTTCATTACCTTTGTAAATTGTGAGTTCATTACCTTTGTAAATTGTGAATTCATTACCTCTGTAACTTGCTCAGCTATCAAAACTTTGAGGCCCAGTCCCTGGACCCATTATGTACCTCTGTAATCTTTTGACTACCGCCCACTGGATGGGTATAGGGTGCATAATAAACATATTAAACTAAACTTAAACTAAACTGTTGCAATTATTACATTCGTCAGGAAAACAATGCTTGAATTTGGACTTATTATGACTTTCATTGAGGGTGAAAGAGGCAAGAGACAATCACCCCAGTGTGCTGCAAGACGCTGGTGTTTATGAAAACTGATTCAGATGAGGCTGTAGAATTTGGATACATTCACAGTGTGCTGCTGCCCTCTTCTATATGATCATAACATAGTGGAAACAAAAGTTAGCAATGTTCCTCTGTGTTTAGTGTTGAAATCTGTCAGCCTGAGCTGGTAGATGAGGATAAGCTCAATTCTTCAGCCAGAGATTTGTTAAGTTGGGGAAGGAAGAAGGATAGGTAATGATGGAATAGAAAGGAAGGGTAGGTAGAGGGGTAAGGAGAAAGAGTAATGAAGAACTCTGATGGAGTGGGAGGGATGAGAGGAAGAAGGGCAAAGCAACCGTTGGCTTACCGGTCTGACTGGGTGGCCTGTGACCACTTCATTATTGACTCTGCCTCATCTAATCATCCAGTAACTGGGCTCACGCGAGGTCCACTTTAATCTGTGGGTCGCAAGATTCCTCCTCCATTTACCTCGCCCGGATAATTAAAATAGACTTCAGCTTTGGTTCTCCTGCCTGTGTCTCCAGCAGTAGTAAATGAAACCTTCTGGAAGATTTACGAAATTCTCTGAAGCACTGAGTATTCTCTGAAGCACTGACTATTCTCTGACGCACTGAGTATTCTCTGAAGCACTGACTATTCTCTGAAGCACTGACTATTCTCTGAAGCACTGACTATTCTCTGAAGCACTAACTATTCTCTGAAGTACTGACTTCTCTGAAACACTTCTCTGAAGCACTGACTATTATCTTAAGCACTGACTTCTCTGAAACACACTCTTCTAAAGAGGGTGTCCTGATGCCAGGAAAGGGCTCCTGATCCAGGGAATTGGATCTATCCTTCAACTTCCTTGGATTTAACTTAATCGCCTCTCGTTCCCAACGCACTGTACGGCCCCTCCGGGTTAACCGCTCCCATTGAAGATAATATAGGAAATTGAATTTACATTAATATGAGAGATTAGGTTTATTCTATTAAGGAAGAAAGGCTAAACCCGTAGGGATTCATGTAGCACCTGGGAAGAAGGAGACAATCGGGTATGACCCGTGGAAGAAGACCGGCTCAATGCCTTAGATCAAGAGCCCGTCAAGTACATAACAGAACTCTCCCAGGAAGAGAGGATTCAATAAGCATTGTCAGTAACACATGACCTGCTTACAATCTTCTTGTAGATGATGACTTGTTGTGGTGGCTGATGGCTTGTTGTGGTGGCTGATGACTTGTTGTGGTAGCTGATGACTTGTGGTGGCTGATGGCTTGTTGTGGTGGCTGATGACTTGTTGTGGTGGCTGATGACTTGTTGTGGTGGCTGATGACTTGTTCTGGTGGCTGATGACTTGTTCTGGTGGCTGATGACTTGTTCTGGTGGCTGATGACTTGTTCTGGTGGCTGATGACTTGTTCTGGTGGCTGATGACTTGTTCTGGCGGCTGATGACTTGTTCTGGTGGCTGATGACTTGTTCTGGTGGCTGATGGTTTGTTCTAGTGGCTGATGGTTTGTTCTAGTGACTGATGACTTGTTCTGGTGGCTGATGACTTGTTCTGGTGGCTGATGACTTGTTCTGGAGGCTGATGACTTGTTCTGGTGGCTGATGGTTTGTTCTAGTGGCTGATGGTTTGTTCTAGTGGCTGATGACTTGTTCTGGTGGCTGATGACTTGTTCTGGTGGCTGATGACTTGTTCTGGTGGCTGATGACTTGTTCTGGTGGCTGATGGTTTGTTCTGGTGGCTGATGGTTTGTTCTGGTGGCTGATGACTTGACTTGTTCTGGTGGCTGATGACTTGTTCTGGTGGCTGACTTGCTCTGGTGGCTGATGACTTATTCTGGTGGCTGATGGTTTATTCTGGTGGCTGATGACTTATTCTGGTGGCTGATGACTTGTTCTGGTGGCTGATGGTTTGTTCTGGTGGCTGATGACTTGTTCTGGTGGCTGATGGTTTATTCTGGTGGCTGATGACTTATTCTGGTGGCTGATGGTTTGTTCTGGTGGCTGATGACTTGTTCTGGTGGCTGATGGTTTGTTCTGGTGGCTGATGACTTGTTCTGGTGGCTGATGGTTTGTTCTGGTGGCTGATGACTTGTTCTGGTGGCTGATGGTTTATTCTGGTGGCTGATGACTTGTTCTGGTGGCTGATGACTTGTTCTGGTGACTGATGGCTTGTTCTGGTGACTGATGGCTTGTTCTGGTGGCTGATGACTTGTTCTGGAAGTTGATGACTTGTTCTGGTGGTTGATGACTTGTTCTGGAAGTTGATGACTTGTTCTGGTGGCTGATGACTTGTTCTGGAAGTTGATGACTTATTCTGGTGGCTGATGAGTTGCTCTGGTGGCTGATGACTTGTTCTGGTGGCTGATGACTTGTTCTGGTGGCTGATGGCTTGTTCTGGTGGCTGATGACTTGCTCTGGTGGTGATGACTTGTTCTGGTGGCTGATGACTTGTTCTGGTGGCTGATGACTTGTTCTGGCGGCTGATGGTTTGTTCTGGTGGCTGATGACTTCTTCTGGCGGCTGATGGTTTGTTTTGGCGTCTGTTGGGTTGTTTTGGCTTCTGATGGCTTGTTCTTGAGGCAAATGACTTGTTCCCACTAAAGACAGAATATTGTGCTAGTCTGTACGAGTCTCTCTTCAATTTTAGATGGAAATAATGAATGCTAGAAGAGTCTCAATGATATTAACGTTATGAAAGATCTTGAGAGGTGAGAATATTTATACTGAGAGGCTAAAAAAACGGAAATGGCCAATATAAATTATATTTTAGTTTAAATCATAGTTTTTAATATATTCAAGAGTTCAAGGAGTGCAAAAAAAAGTAAAGTTGGTGAAATTACCGACAATATGTTAGATAAAAGGATAAAAGTGCAACTAATGTGACATTTTTATTGTGGCAACGTTTCGCTCTCCAGGAGCTTTGTCGAGCCACTTTGTCAAGCTTGACAAAGCTCCTGGAGAGCGAAACGTTGCTACAATAAAAATGTCACACTAGTTGCTCTTCTGCCCTTTTACCTAACAAAGAAAAAAAATGGCCACCATATCTAAGATGGCGGCAGTAGCATAGCATTCACCACTGTTGACATTTTTTGACTTGAGACCTACCTACAGTTTACCTGGAGAGGATTTCGGGGGTCAACGCCCCCGCGGCCCGGTCTGAGACCAGGCCTGAGACCAGAGCAAATATTTCAATAAAAGATAATTTTTTCCCCTCGAATGACAACTGCTATTACTAACCCTGGTGTGGATAATACAGACACAGGTGTGGATAATACAGACACAGGTGTAGATAATGCAGACACAGGTGTGGATAATACAGACACAGGTGTGGATAATACAGACACAGGTGTGGATAATACAGACACAGGTGTGGATAATACAGACACAGGTGTGGATAATACAGACACAGGTGTGGATAATACAGACACAGGTGTGGATAATACAGACACAGGTGTGGATAATACAGACACAGGTGTGGATAATACAGACACAGGTGTGGATAATACAGACACAGGTGTGGATAATACAGACACAGGTGTGGATAATGCAGACACAGGTGTGGATAATACAGACACAGGTGTGGATAATACAGACACAGGTGTGGATAATACAGACACAGGTGTGGATAATACAGACACAGGTGTAGATAATGCAGACAGGTGTGGATAATACAGACACAGGTGTGGATAATACAGACACAGGTGTGGATAATGCAGACACAGGTGTTGATAATACAGACACAGGTGTGGATAATACAGACACAGGTGTTGATAATACAGACACAGGTGTGGATAATGCAGACACGGGTGTGGATAAAACAGACACAGGTGTGGATAATACAGACACAGGTGTGGATAATGCAGACACAGGTGTGGATAATACAGACACAGGTGTGGATAATACAGACACAGGTGTGGATAATGCAGACACAGGTGTGGATAATACAGACACAGGTGTGGATAATGCAGACACAGGTGTGGATAATACAGACACAGGTGTGGATAATACAGACACAGGTGTGGATAATGCAGACACAGGTGTGGATAATACAGACACAGGTGTGGATAATACAGACACAGGTGTGGATAATACAGACACAGGTGTGGATAATAGACACAGGTGTGGATAATACAGACAGAGGTGTTGATAATACAGACACAGGTGTGGATAATGCAGACACAGGTGTGGATAAAACAGACACAGGTGTGGATAATACAGACACAGGTGTGGATAATACAGACACAGGTGTTGATAATACAGACACAGGTGTGGATAATGCAGACACGGGTGTGGATAAAACAGACACAGGTGTGGATAATACAGACACAGGTGTGGATAATGCAGACACAGGTGTGGATAATACAGACACAGGTGTGGATAATACAGACACAGGTGTGGATAATGCAGACACAGGTGTGGATAATACAGACACAGGTGTGGATAATGCAGACACAGGTGTGGATAATACAGACACAGGTGTGGATAATACAGACACAGGTGTGGATAATGCAGACACAGGTGTGGATAATACAGACACAGGTGTGGATAATACAGATACAGGTGTGGATAATACAGACACAGGTGTGGATAATACAGACACAGGTGTGGATAATACAGACAGAGGTGTTGATAATACAGACACAGGTGTGGATAATGCAGACACAGGTGTGGATAAAACAGACACAGGTGTGGATAATACAGACACAGGTGTGGATAATGCAGACACAGGTGTGGATAATACAGACACAGGTGTGGATAATACAGACACAGGTGTGGATAATACAGACACAGGTGTGGATAATACAGACACAGGTGTGGATAATGCACACACAGGTGTGGATAATGCAGACACAGGTATGGATAATACAGACACAGGTGTGGATAATACTGACACAGGTGTGGATAATACAGACACAGTTGTGGATAATACAGACACAGGTGTGGATAATGCAGACACAGGTATGGATAATACAGACACAGGTGTGGATAATACTGACACAGGTGTGGATAATACAGACACAGGTTTGGATAATAGACACAGGTGTGGATAATACAGACACAGGTATGGATAACAGACACAGTTGTGGATAATACAGACACAGGTGTGGTTAATACACAGTTGTGAACAATATAAACCCAATTACAGAAAATAAAAATCTACATGAATAATACAAATAAACTTAAATGAGAAAAGGCCTTTTTTTTTTTGGTTCGCTAGAAAAGATATTTATAAAGTTTTATTGATTGAGCAAAAGTTAATATTAATAAGGTCTCATTCTTGTCTGGGTCTTACAATTTATTTGTCATCACTGATATCCAGCCATAAGTAAGCCACATATTCAACTTTACTTTAAACTCAAAAACTCAACAATATAAGGAGTAGGAACCCATGTGTCAGCCACTAAGCGTGAAGCATTGGTTGTCGTTCCTGCCCTACGGAGCCAGGAGTAACGTACATATATCTTCACTAAAGAAGACTGCTCTCAGAGTTGTAGAGTCGAGCGAATTCACTACGGCCTGTACTGCACCCGGAGCTAAGGTTGGTTCTCCTTGAACACACTCCCGTTCGTTCCCAAACAGCGAAGATTACACTTTCATCACGATATGGGTCTTCTCGCTCTCATCTTTCACTGAGGCGCAGATGAGAAACACGGGTAAATATGACCTCTGTCAAAAATTCGACGGATTGTAATTTGCAGTCCTTTTCTTGCCGTCAGCTGGAAGACGACGAGGCTAGGGATCAATACTCTCCGTCTCTCCAGGAACTCTGTACCATCACAAACTAATTGAGAACAGTAAGGTAACTCGTCTGACTACCCCTACTCCTGTCCTTGGTAAGAAAGTCCAGCAAAAAAATTGTTTGGATTGTAACATACAAGTGAAGCAGAAAAACTTGGTTGGACATCATAGGTAGGAAATTTTCTAGGCGTCAAAACAGGTGCCGTCAAATTTTAAGTACACTTCAGCTCCTGTTTAACCTACAGGTGTCATTCTAGCGTGTAAATATGTTTAGGGGATCAATGAATTTAAATTTTAAGATTTTTCAAATGTATATGAATGCCAAATTTAATGCAAATGTTTTTTTTTTTTAATTTAAGTACAAAGTGAAAAATGTTAGATTACTAAGTTTAATATTTTATTAATACAATGAAATACTTAAATACAAAAGGAAAACAAACAAAATCAATTTTTGAACAACTAAATAATCATTAAATTGTTGTTTACAGTACTCTCTGTAAACAACAGTAATAGTAACACAGAAATCAATATGTTAAGACATAGCTCAGGCACCAGAATAAATACCATTTGATGTGCTGTACCAACCAAAATTTGTTGGTTCTACAATTTCAAAGGAACAGAATCTTTGAGAAAGTGCTGAGTATAACCTTTAAGAAGGTATTTCACTACTTAATTAAGTTTCCTGAGACATAATTGTGTCTTCAGGAAAAGGAAGTGATAGCTGCAACTTCTAAGACAGGAAGTTGTGTTTCTACTTTGTTTGTGACATCACAGCTTGTGATGTCATGTACAATGATTAGAATACTGCAAAATATATCTCCAAGGTACTTTGCAAGCTTGTGAAGCGGTAAGTAGCGCACTTCGTCTCCAACTCCTACTTTAATCAACATTTCTTCTATGTCTTTGGGGAAAAATTAAATGATATTTCTGAAGATTACAACATTATAGTCATTTAATAGCACTGTGAGACATTAAATTCCTGACTTAACAGCATAGACCAGTTTGATTATCATTCCAACATCTTCTTCAACAGAGATATGAAGCTCAGGGCAGGTTTTAACCCTCATTATTTTTAACTGTATGTGCCTCTCTGGCGTCATTGTCTCCTGTTATGGTTTCACTTCCGACCGTTGTCATGGGCCTCTCTCCTACTTCCTAATTGGCAGCAAGTTGGAGCATATCTTCTGTGTTTGGAAAACCAGAACTTGTCCATCAGAATGGGAAAAAGAGTATCACCTTCATCAGTTAAATTGGATCATCAGTTTTTCGTCGTTCTCTTCCTCTCACTTTAAGGGTTCGTTCAATAGACCTATCAAAATCAAAGTCTATTCTGTTTATTCTTTGGCATTTTCGCATTTGCTCAAACTGTTAAAAATATTTTGCAAATATTTTAGTAATTTTTTTTTTCAAAGTCAGCAAATTGGGACATAAAATCTTCAATAACCGCAGTATCTATTACAAGCTATTCAAGCTTAGTCAACAGAGAATGTTATACTGGTTTAGTAAAGCATCCTTCATTCTTTCTTGGTTTAGTAAGGCATCCTTCATTCTTTCTTGGTTTAGTAAGGCATCCTTCATTCTTTCTTGGTTTAGTAAGGCATCCTTCATTCTTTCTTGGTTTAGTAAGGCATCCTTCATTCTTTCTTGGTTTAGTAAGGCATCCTTCATTCTTTCTTGGTTTAGTAAGGCATCCTTCATTCTTTCTTGGTTTAGTAAAGCATCCTTTATTCTTTATTGGTTTAGTAAAGCATCCTTTATTTTTTCTTGGTTTAGTAAAGCATCCTTCATTGTTTCTTGGTTTAGTAAAGCATCCTTCATTGTTTCTTGGTTTAGTAAAGCATCCTTCATTGTTTCTTGGTTTAGTAAAGCATCCTTCATTGTTTCTTGGTTTCGTAAACCTTCATTGTTTCTTTGTTTAGTAAAGCATCCTTCATTGTTTCTTGGTTTAGTAAAGCATCCTTCATTGTTTCTTGGTTTAGTAAACCTTCATTCTTTCTTGGTTTAGTAAAGCATCCTTCATTATTTCTTGGTTTAGTAAAGCATTCTTCATTCTTTTCTTAGGCTCTATGTACGCTTCTCTAAGCGACAACATTATTTTGTTTTTGGTAACTGCTGTTTTTCTTTCTATTGTTGGAAATTTAACATTTATAATCAAGAATAAAAAAAGCACTTTACCGTGACTGAAACAATAAACAAATAATCCACACATAGAATGAAACTCAGGACGTTTCGGTGCCACTTGAAACATTAGCTACTTAATAATCCAGGTCGGACTGTAACGTCTTATTTGTGTAGTTGTAATCATATCAGAAAGCTTTTTAATTTTCTTGACAAACCGTTCCTCTCAGAGTGTTATGTAACCATCCTATCTACCTTTTTTGACTTTCATGACACGTTCATCTCTCTCGAGATACGAAATTTCAAGCGTGATGCTACTGGGTGGTCTCTGGTAATCATGAATTCGCACAGCACCTTCATTGACAGCAAGACAGAAGATAAATTCCCAGACAGTTCATGATGAGTTGCTTCCCTGTAACCAATACTGTTGGCACGATCAATTGTCTAAAAAAAATTATTGCTGGTACCTCGTGGTTTTCCAATTTTCATTTAATGAGGTACATTTCTTGTGGCATCTGTCCAATTGTTCCTTTTGAGTTCTCTTGAAACCGCTGCATTGTTTGCTCAGGTTTCGTGTCTGGTGCAGCACCGCTGAGTATAGATGTCATTTTGAAAATAAACTGCCGCCGATAAAGAATTGTTTGTTCTGATTCACTTATTCGGAATATCTCCCACACACCGTTATGACTTGTTTGTCCACAGTTGTCATAACTTAAATATAAGGTCCTGGATCCTAAATAGCTGCACCATCTGCTGTCTAGGGGCATTAAAATTAGACTAGAAAAACATAGCCAGCATGCACTCATATTAAATAATGAAGCATGAGTGCAAATAATTAATATAGTATATGGAAGGACCAACAAACTCACTTAATACAGAAATTAATAATAGTAACTTATACACAACTTACAAACTACTACAAAAAACCTCCACACTCCAGTTCACATTAGCTCACTAGCACACTGCTAGTGATGAGTTAACCAAAATAAATCATCAGGGAGGCACCATGACATACACAACCCCCGTCTTCACTTCTGCCTGGTAGACTAATTACCAGCAGGCAAAACACCATACAGTACTCTGGCATAAACAGGAGTCTGCATACAAGGGCCTTACAAATAAACATGAGAGCTTAAAAACTACCACAGTTATAGTATACACTAAAAAACTTACCAAAATTATCAACTCACACTACCGTCCAAACCATGATGACTTCTCCCCGTCACCGCCCGTCTCGTACTGAACTAAACACCTCATCTACCTCTGTCCTGGCCACACTGACCAACCGGAAATAATACACGTTTGGATTCAGTACAAACCCGGAAAAAGACATATGGAGCGTTATTTCTTATATAAATTTGTACAATATTTTAAATGCTGCACACTAAATAATACATATCTTACGCACGTTGATGGAATAACTGAAGACGGGGCTGTTCTTGGTGGACTTTCAACCTCGTTTCGCACGATAATTCATCGATCTTTTTGCTAAGTTTGCTTGCTCTCGAAGAAACAAGATCGCTTAATTTTGCGTCTTAGTAACAGTCAACTATAACTAGATTATTTCTAGGGGATACCTTCAATAGCAACAAGTATTTTAGAGTATTATGTTAGTCTTCCTTTACTGTTATAAGACTGTTCTTTCTTTCCCTCTTATCTTTCTTTTGGGGGACAAGAACTATAATAATAATGTATTTAAAATGGATGATCCATATACATAATTCAGTTACCTTAAAGTCAATGGAAATATAAACACAAATGCAGTATAATGTGATCCTTTATTGACTACGTTTCGCCCACGCAGTGGGCTTTTTCAAGTCACAAACAGAACTACCTGGGGTGGAAGGAACGCGAGTATTTATAGTCCGGTTCAGAATGCTGAAGTCAGGTGAAGAATGCTGCATCTGATGATGTACCGAGTGGGGTTATAGAGTCTAAAAACTTGGGTAGCTTGGAAAGGAGATTGGATAAGTTAGTGAGCAGACCTTCTACAGTGTTCTTATGTGGGATAGCGATGAAGAAGTTTCTTGGCAAGTGGTTCAGCTATGTTATAGAAGCCACTATTCTGGTTGAAGTTGTCGGATATAGAAATAAGTGATGATTCCAGGATTCTTCGGTATTGAGTGTTGTCTTCTGTGGCGATAAGTCTTGAGTTTCTGTAGTTTATCAAGTGGTTGTGTGAATTACGGTGTTGTACGCAGGCATTCCTTGTGTCGTCAGACCTGCTTGCGTATTGGTGTTCTGAAATACGTGTTTGGAGGTCCCTTGATGTTTCGCCCACGTATAACTTGTTGCAGTCATTACAAGGGATTATGTATACCCCTGCAGAGGATGGAGGCTTGTCCTGTCTACTACTGGTGATGTCCTTGATGGTCGTGGTTGTGGAGGTAGATACTTGGAATGATGTTTTGGCAAAGATGTTGGAAACATGTTTGGCAATGGAGTGGAATACATCAGACATCAGACATCGCTTATCAGTCATCCAGGCACTGCTTACTCACGATGCATTACTCTAACAGAGTAAAGATCAAACCAGCGAGTGGTATAACCAATGAGTCGTCCGAACTAGCACTTGCAGCTGTCGTTAGTGGCAGGCTGCGAGTCAAATGTAATGCGATTTTATCGCTCAAAGAGGCCTTTGTTGTCGTCTGTACAGACGACACAGAGGCTGAGAAACTACTTACCACCACTGCTACTACCACTCTACGAGACCAGGGGTTTCTTGTCTTGACTTCCCCAGCACTGAGGGCCAGGAGAACTGTGTTCCTCAAGCGACTCGACAACCTTATCACTGTACAGGCCACTGAAGAAATCAAGTCATCTATCGAAGCAAAGAACCCTTGGGCCAAGGTGGACTTCATTACTAAAATACCTAATGCTTCATCCATGCTGAAGGTCACCTTCAGTGATGTCAACATGGCAGCCAGAGCTCTCGCTGAAGGCCTGGCTATTCACTATTTCCACATCAACCCAGCCTTCATCGAAGCAGAGAAATTCCAACATATCTCACAGTGCTATAATTGTTACTCATACTTACACACCACAAATGATTGTCCTACCAAGGACAAGAAGTTCTGCTCCACCTGTGGCCGTGAGGGTCATGACTTCAAGAATTGCACTACTGCTTCACCACCTAAATGCTTGAACTGCAAGAATGACCACCATACTCTTGCTGCCAGGTCTCCTACCAGAAGAGACATACTCAAGAAACAACAACAACAAAAGAAACCCAACCCACAAGCAACCACATATTCTGCTATCGCCAAGCTTCAAGCAGACACTACCAAGATACTACATGCCACGCAAGCTGCTCCCACCACTTCCCTGCCAGCAGCTACTGCCGACTCCACCAAGATTCTTTGTTGCATTATGTATGCTCATGTACAGAATGCAGCTGAGCCTGGTTCCTTCAACACCACCATCAATGAACTTTTCAAACTAAATAATATGCCTGGCCTCACATTCCCTGCATCACCACCTTCCACTGAGATCCTAAAATCTACTGCAAATATTACCAGCATCACCGCTGCTCCACCGCTGTCACAACCTCCACTAGACACAGAGATGGACTAATCAGAGACCTCTGAGACGTCGGCAAAACCCACCAATGAGAGTCCACTACCGCTTTCATCCACTGCTAGAGCAACTGACCAGTCGGAAATCTCGCCTTCACCAGTTCAGCCACCAGCCAAGAAAGCAAAAACACAAGACACTGCGGATGCACCTCACGGTGCCACTGTCACTGACACTGCTGCACCACAACAAGTCCGATATCTGAAGGGTGTGTACTTCTACACAACCAAGGAGTATAAGAACACAATGCTGTCTTCAGAAATCCATCATCACCTCCAGGACGGAACAGTCAAGTATACCTACGACCAAACTGCTACATACACCACTGCAGACATGACCAGACTACTCACTGCCAACACCCAACACCTTGTGGAAGTCAAGTACACCTCAAAGAGGAAATTCAGGATGCTTCAGAATAGGGACCTTGAAGACGGTACCCTCGTCTAGCACGACTATCCATGACCACTCACCCAGCACTTTGCTGTACGCTAAAGCTGGGGTGTGGCTCCAATCAAACCTGTAACTGCTGCCTCTGCCCGACTGCGCTTCTCTTTGGGGAAGTCAGCGCAAGATAGAAGAAGACGACATCCTCCAACCGGAGGGCCAAGAAAGAAGAAAGATGATTATCGTCACCCCCCCACCCGGGGGGCCACTGCCGGGTCACCATCTGGAGAAGACCTGGGCCAGAAGGACCTGCGAATCAACATCAATGAAAATGAACACCAACACACGACACTCCACACAGGAGAGCACAGCGCTAGCACGATCGACACCATGCATTGCCCTTCTAGGGCATGGTTGGTGCCAGAGCCCGAGTATGTACCTTACAAGATGAGGGGGGTACTTGTGCCTCCTCCCATGGGAGACTTAGTTCTCAGACACTCCCTAGACAGGGAGCCAGTGCCGGGCCACCACTTGGAAGGGCCCGGGCCGGGAAAATACCGGCGAATCTTTAACAACAACAACACCCCAGGTAGTTCTGTTTGTGACTTGAAAAAGCCCACTGCGTGGGCGAAACGTAGTCAATAAAGGATCACATTATACTGCATTTGTGTTTATATTTCCATTGTGTCGGTATTTTATACCATTTATTTCCACCTTAAAGTCAAGGTTATTATACTCGTTCTTATCTTCGAGTAATGGATATATAAATACTATTTACTATTATGTGAATATTAAAGGATAAGACAAATCCCTTTCCTGGAGAAGCTCAAAAATCACGCAGTGAAAATAAAAAATCACGCAGTGAAAACCAAAAATCACGCAGTGAAAACCAAAAGTCACGCAGTGAAAACCAAAAATCACGCAGTGAAAACCAAACGAAGCTAACTCTGAGGAAGGTTTGCAAATGTCCCGAGGAAGGTTTACTGTCCTCCGGCCTGAGTGAGTGTGCTGACTCCCTGCCCAAGCGTCTGGTAACACAACACAAGGTCGGGTCACGTGACTTAGCCTGTAGTAAGCAAGCTCTTGAACCATCGGCTGGCAATTTAACTGGTGGTTCCTTCCCCTTGTTTAGTTATCATTTTAACAAATAAACCCATAGACAGCCTAATAATATACAATTTAACAATATTTACACTAGTGACCAACATAAATATTTTCGTACCATGGTACACGTGGTGTCAAGTAACATAAAGCCGACCATCTACATTTTAGTTATTAATGAAGAAGTTCACATTATAATATTAGGTAGAAACACCGTATTCAAATATTTCTCAATACATTGGTCTAGCCGGTTACAAGACGCAACAATATATAGATATATATATATATATATATATATATATATATATATATATATATATATATATATATATATATATATATATATATATATATATATATATATATATATATATATATATGTCTTGCATACTTTGAAAAAACTTCAATAAAATAGATGAAAGAGGAGATGAAGAAGTTACCTAGGAAGAAATTGTTGCGTCTTGTAACCGGCTAGACCAATGTATTTGAGAAATATTTGAATACGGTGTTTCTACCTAATATTATAATATGAACTTCTTCATTAATAACTAAAATGAAGATGGTCGGCTTTATGTTACTTGACACCACGTGTACCATGGTACGAAAATATTTATGTTGGTCACTAGTGTAAATATTATTATATTTATATTGTTATATATTGTTATATATTGTTATATTGTATATATAGACAAAACACTCACAGAAATACAATAGAAAGTAAAACAACCTAGATAACAACTCAGAGCTACATCTCGAATACTTCGTCCAGCCCCCCGACAGTGGGCCGAGTGCCCAGAATGCTGCAGGCATTTCCTCTCTGGATCGCGACACTGAATCTCTGAAAGAGGAAGCTGGTCGTCCTGTGGTCCTTGGTTTCTATGATGAGCTTTTCACCCAGCACTTTGAGGAACTTTAGAGCACACTTGCCCCATGCTCCAAGGGTCTCCGACCCTACTAGGATGAAGTTATAGCAAGGGGAATCCCTCAAGCACAGTGTCATCAGCGAAAAGCAACTGTGACAACTTCCACTTTGTGTTAGATTCTTTATCTTTCAATCCTACACCTCTTACCAACACCAAAACATTCACTTCTCTTACAACCCCATCTATAAATATATTAAACAACCACGGTGACATCACATATCCTTGTCTAAGGCCTACTTTTACTGGAAAATAATCTCCCTCCCTCCTGCATACTCTAACCTGAGCCTCACTATCCTCGTAAAAACTCTTCACTGCTCTCAGTATCCTACTATCTAATGCATACATTTTCAACATCTGCCACATTGTTCCCCTATCTACCCTGTCATACACCTTTTCCAAATCCATAAATGCAACAACCTCTTTACCGTTATCTAAATACTGTTCACCTGTATATTTTACTGTAAACACTGGGTCTACACACATTGTTCTACTTACACTAACATAAATTAAAAAAAAATGAGTTCTTGCTAATTGACCAATTTTTACCTATTCCGCACACACACACACGTGTGTGTATATACACACACACATATATATAAATATAAATATATATATATATATATATCTATATATATATATATATATATATATATATATATATATATATATATATAGATAATTTATATTATAGTTAAGGAAACCCCCATGGGTCGCCGCATCCTACCACAACCTGTGCTTATCTGCCTCTCTCATCCAGTATGGGCAAGTCGCTGGCACCATCTATCATTTGGGTAATAAATTAATTTCCTAGAAATGACAAAATCATACGTGTTCTCTCTTACGCGATAAACACCCGCCGGGGAAATGCAAGCAAAAGAATACTAGAAACCTCAAAAATCCCACCCCAAATTAGCAAGAAAATTGAAGATGGAAATCCTACTGGAGCACTTAGTCTAATAACCATTGAGGATACCATTGCCTCGGGGGATACCACTGCAGCACTATCTCTAAAGGACAAATACCCAACCTCTGTTGCAAACATTAACATTTTAACCTACCTGACAGTGCCGTCAGGAGGACAACCCTTAGCCCTTCAGGATGCTGATGTATATTTTAACTGCCACGTCATTCCCACAGGACCCAGCATGTTATTTCACGGGTTTAAGGCCACAACTTTTAAAGAAGAGACTTCAACACTTGGTGCTTTTAAGAGCCTTCTCTCTGAGATCAGAAAGTTTGCCAATGTATGGCTTTCTGGTGGTGTTCCTGATACCCATCTTTTCCGGCGCATCTCCCTGTGCCCTAAGAAAAAAGATATTGAAGCAATAAGACCCATTGCGTTTGGCAACGGCCTCCGTTGTCTTGTTAGGGTGCAGAGAGGGTTAGTCACGAGACCATCGCATTCTTAGAACTAATTCAGCTCGGACCTGCTAACCTCAGAACTACGGTTCGAGTCTACACCGGCCCCTTCCCATCTACCTTTCTGTTTAAGTATGTATATTGTGAGGGAAAAGTTTATTAGATAGGAATGGTGGAAGTATGGATAAATGATGGTGGTAGTTTGGTGGGCAGTATGCTTGTTCAGTTAGGTTGGGTGCATAGTTCCCGCTTCCCCTCGCCCCTCTTCTGCACCTGGTGGGATGGTGGGAGATGACGAGTCTGTCTCCGACCGGTCGTCAGTCACTTGACTTGCGGCTCCCATCAAATCTGTAAGTATTCGTTCCACTCCTGTCTAAATTATTATATGTTTTTGATTTAGTTGGTTTCAACAAGAGCTTCACTATTGTTTAGGGTTTTAGACTCCAATTTACTCCTGCCTTGATTTGACTTACGTAGTACTATGTCATATTTTACTCCTCACCATTTCTTTTAAAGGCTGTACACCCATCGTGTGAATAATTCTAGATTGGTGAGTAACTTTGTGTTTTCTTTTAGCCTGGAATGTCGACTCGGGTCATTCGACAGAGGCGAGATATACAAGGGCAGCCTAGATATTTACAAGATCACAGACGTCACTTTGACACCTCTACCTGCACTGTTCCCTCTTCCACACATAGCCAACCACCCAGTCAGCTACACACTATTCAAGCAGCCTTCTCCCAGTTATAACTCCAACGTTTCTTGGTAGTTCTTTCCTGGTGACTCAACTGCTTTACAAGTGTTGAGGTGGACAGAGGATCAGTCAACCTCTGTTCGTCAGAATCTCTACTCGTGTTGTGGACACTGTCGTCTGTTTCAACAGTCACGTCCATCTGTGACCCCCCTCCCTATTATCAACAACGGCTCGGCGTTCCATGCCACGATTCAGAGCTACGTGCTAAGAACATCGGCATGGCACCATTCTCCACTGTGTCATTGTGTATATATTAACTTTGAATCACTGATTATTTATATATTCCACTTTTGCTTAAGGTAGGATTAATTTCATGTTTGTTTTATATTCTTTACTAAATTAATAAAATTCTTTATTATATGTTATTATTGATTTTATTATTACTTCCATAAGGAGGAACCAGCCTTATCAAATACTCTTTGAGGGTCTGATAGGTCTGCGTGAACCTACACACACACACACACACACACGCACACACACACACACACACACACACACACACACACACACACACACACACACACACACACACACACACACACACACACACCTGTGTCACTGACGTGTATAGTATGCAAAGTCATGGAGAAGATTATGAGGAGGAGAGTGGTGGAGCACCTGGAACGGAACAAGAGTATAAACGCCAACCAGCATGGATTCATGGAAGGCAAATTCTGTGTCACAAACCTTCTGGAGTTTTATGATAAAGTAACAAAAGTAAAACACGAGAGAGAGGGGTGAGTTGATTGCATCTTCTTGGACTGAAAGAAGTCCTTTGACACAGTTCCTCACAAGAGATTAGTACAGAAGCTAGAGGAACAGGCACGTATAACAGGAAGGGCACTGCAATGGATCAAGGAATACCAGACAGGGAGGCAATAACGAGTCATGGTACGTAATGAGGTATCACAGTGGGCACCTGTGACGAGCGGGGTCCCACAGGGGTCGGTCCTAGGACCAGTGCTATTTTTGGTATATGTGAACGACATGATGGAAGGGTTAGACTCAGAAGTGTCCCTGATCGCAGACGATGTGAAGTTAATAAGGAGAATTAAATCAGATGATGATCAGGCAGGACTTCAAAGAGACCTGGACAGACTGGACACCTGGTCCAGCAACTGGCTTCTCGAATTTAAAAATGCAAAGTCATGAAGATAGGGGAAGGGCACAGAAGACATCAGATGGAGAATAGGCTAGGTGGTCAAAGACTGCAAACCTCGCTAAAGGAGAAAGATCTTAGTGTGAGTATAACACCGAGCATGTCTCCGGAAGCACACATCAACCAGATAACTGCTGCAGCACATGGGCGCCTTGCAAACCTGGGAACATCGTTCCGATACCTTAGCAAGGAATCGTTCAAGGCACTGTACACCGTGTACGTCAGGCCCATACTGGAGTATGCAGTACCTGTTTGGAACCCGCACTTGATCAAGCACATCAAGAAATTAGAGAAAGTGCAAAGGTTTGCGACAAGGTTAGTTCCAGAGCTAAGGGGAATGTCCTATGAAGAAAGGTTAAGGGAAATCAACCTGACGATACTAGAGGACAGGAGGGTCAGGGGAGACATGATAACGACATATAAAATACTGCGCGGAATAGAGAAGGTGGACAAAGACAGGATGTTCCAGGGAGGGGACACAGAAACAAGGGGTCACAATCGGAAGGTGAAGACTCAGATGAGTCAAAGGGATGTTAGGAAGTATTTCTTCAGTCATAGAGTTGTCAGGCAGTGGAATAGCCTAGAAAGTGACGTAGTGGAGGCGGGAACCATACATAGTTTTAAGACGAGGTTTGATAAAGCTCATGGAGCGGGGAGTGAGAGGGCCCAGTAGCAACCGGTGAAGAGGCGGGGCCAGGAGCTAAGACTCGACCCTTGCAACCACAAATAGGTGAGCAAATAGGTGAGTACACACACATACACAGCACCTGGAGCGAAACAAGATTATAAACTACAGCCAGCTCGGATTCATGGAAGGCAAATCCTGTGTCACAAACCTACTAGAGTTTTATAACAAGGTAACTGAAGTAAGAAATGAGAGGGAGGGGTGGGTTGATTGCATTTTCTTGGACTACAAGAAGGCCTTTGGCACAGTTCCTCACAAGAGATTAGTACAGAAGCTAGAGGAACAGGCACGTATAACAGGAAGGGCACTGCAATGGATCAGAGAATACCTGACAGGGGAGGCAACAGCGAGTCATGGTCTCTGATGAGGTATCACAGTGGGCGCCGGTGACGAGCGGGGTCCCACAGAGGTCAATCTTGGGACCAGTACTATTCTTGGTATATGTGAACGATATGACGGAAGGAATAGACTCAGCAGTGTCCCTGTTTGCAGATGGTGTGAAGTTAATGAGGAGAATTAAATCAGACGCGGACCACACAGGTCTACAAAGTGACCTGGACAGGCTGGATGCGTGGTCCAGCAACTGGCTCCTAGAATTTAACCCCGCCAAATGCAAAGTCATGAAGAATGGAGGAGGGCAAAGAAGACCGAAGACAGAGTATAGGCTAGAAGACCAAAGGCTGCAAACCTCACTCAAGGAGAAAGACCTAGGAGTGAGTATAATACCGAGTACATCGCCAGAAGCACACATTAACCAGATAACTGCTGCGGCATATGGACACTTGGCAAACCTGAGAATAGCGTTCCGGTACCTCAGTAAGGAATCGTTCAAGACTTTATACACTATGTACGTCAGGCCCATACTGGAGTACGCAGCACCAGTTTGGAACATACACCTGGTCAAACACGTCAAGAAATTAGAGAAAGTGCAAAGGTTTGCAACAAGGCTAGTTCCAGAGCTAAGGGAAATGTCCTATGAAGAAAGGTTAAGAGAAATCGGTCTGACAACACTGGAGGACAGGAGGGTTAGGGGAGACATGATAACGACATACAAAATACTGCGTGGAATAGACAAGGTGAACAGAGGCAGGATGTTCCAGAGATGAGACACAGAAACAAGGGGTCACAATTGGAAGCTGAAGACTCAGATGAGTCAAAGGACTGTTAGGAAGTATTTCTTCAGTCATAGAGTAGTTAGGAAGTGGAATAGTCTGACAAGCGATGTAGTGGAGGCAGGAACTATACATAGTTTTAACACGAGGTATGATAAAGCTCAAGAAGCAGGAGGAGAGAGGACCTAGTAGCGGTCGGTGAAGAGGCGGGGCCACGAGCTGAGACTCCACCCCTACAACCACAATTAGGTGAATTAGGTGAGTACACACACACACACACACACACACACACACACACACACACACACACACACACACACACATTTAAGGAACTATTTACAGTGGAGACAAGAAGGCCTCTGGGAGGACAGAACAGAGAGGGACACCAACAAGGAAAATGCCAACAAGTGTTGGATGACACACATACGACTGAGGAGGAAGTGAAGAAGCTGCTAAGGGACCTTGATACCTCGAAGGCAATGGGACCAGGAAATATCTCCCCGTGGATCCTTAGAGAGGGAGCAGAGATGCAGTGTGTGCCACTAACCACTATCTTCAACACATCCCTTGAAACTGGGCAACTACCTTAGGTATGGAAGACGGCAAATGTAGTTCCCATTTTTAAAAAGGAGACAGAAAAGAGGCACTGAAATACAGGCCAGAGTCAGTGACGTGTATAGTATGCAAAGTCATGGAGAAGATTACCAGAAGGAGAGTGGTGGAGCACCTGGAACAGAACAAGAATATAAACGCCAACAAGCATGGATTTATGGAATGCAAATCCTATGTCACAAATTTTCTGGAGCTTTATGATAAAGTAACAGAAGTAAGACAAGAGAGAAAGGGGTGGGTTGATTATATCTTCTTGGATTGTAAGAAAGCATTCGACACAGTTTCTCACAAGAGATTAGTGCAGAAGCTGGAGGATCAGGCGGATATAACAGGAAAGGCACTGCAATGGATCAGAGAATACCTGAAAGGGAGGTAACAACGAGTCATGGTACGTGATGAGGTATCACAGTGGGCACCTGTGACGAGCGGGGTCCCACAGGGATTGGTCCTAGGACCTGTGCTATTTTTGGTATATGTGAATGACATGATGGAAGGGTTAGACTTAGAAGTGTCCCTGTTCGCAGATGATGTGAAGTTAATGAGGCGAATCAAATCAAATGAGGACCAGGCAGGACTTCAAAGAGACGTGAACAGGCTGGACACCCGGTCCAGCAACTGGCTTCTCGAATTTAACCCTGCCAAATGCAAAGTCATGAAGATTGGGGAAGGGCAAAGAAGACCGCAGAAGGAGTATAAGCTACGTGGCGAAAGACTGCAAACCTCGCTCACGGAGAAAGATCTTGGGGTGAGTATAACGCCGAGGACGTCTCTGGAAGCACACATCAACCAGATAGCTGCTGCAGCATATGGGTGCCTGGCAAACCTGAGAACAGCATTCCAATACCTTAGTAAGGAATCGTTCAAGACACTGTACACCGTGTACGTCAGGCCCATACTGGAGTATGCGGCACCTATTTGGAACCCACACTTGATCAAGCACGTCAAGAAATTAGAGAAATTGCAAAGCTTTGCGACAAAGTTAGTTCCAGAGCTAAGGGGAATGTCCTATGAAGAAAGGTTAAGGGAAATCGGCCTGACGACACTGGAGGACAGGAGGGTTAGGGGAGACATGGTAACGACATACAAAATACTGCGTGGAATAGACAAGGTGGACAGAGACAGGATGTTCCAGAGATGGGACACAGAAACAATGGGTCACAATTGGAAGTTGAAGACCCAGATGAGTCAAAGGGATGTTAGGAAGTATTTCTTCAGTCATAGAGTTCTCAGGAAGTGGAATAGTCTAAAAAATGACGTAGTGGAGGCAGGAACTATACATAGGTGTAAGAGGAAGTATGATAAATCTCAAGGAGCAGGGAGAGAGAGGACCTAGTAGCACTCAGTGAAGAGGCGGGGCCAGGAGCTGAGTCTCGACCCCTGTAACCACAATTAGATGAGTACACACACACACACACACACACACACACACACACACACACACACACACACACACACACACACACACACACACACACACACACACACACACACACACACACACTCACACACACACAAGGCTAGTTCCAGAGCTAAGGGAAATGTCCTATGAAGAAAGGTTAAGAGAAATCGGTCTGACAACAGAGGCACTATGTGTACCCCTAACAACAATATTCAATACATCTATCGAAACAGGGAGAGTGCCTGAGGCATGGAAGACAGCAAATGTAGTCCCAATCTTTAAAAAAGGAGACAGACATGAAGCATTAAACTACAGACCAGTGTCACTGACATGTATAGTATGCAAAATCATGGAGAAGATTATCAGGAGAAGAGTGGTGGAACACCTAGAAAGGAACGATCTCATCAACAGCAGCCAACATGGTTTCAGGGACGGGAAATCCTGTGTCACAAACCTACTGGAGTTCTATGACATGGTGACAGCAGTAAGACAAGAGAGAGAGGGGTGGGTGGATTGCATTTTCTTGGACTGCAAGAAGGCGTTTGACACAGTTCCACACAAGAGATTGGTGCAAAAACTGGAGGACCAAGCAGGGATAACAGGGAAGGCACTACAGTGGATCAGGGAATACTTGACAGGAAGACAGCAGCGAGTCATGGTACGTGGCGAGGTGTCAGAGTGGGCACCTGTGACCAGCGGGGTCCCACAGGGGTCAGTCCTAGGACCAGTGCTGTTTCTGGTATTTGTGAACGACATGACGGAAGGAATAGACTCTGAGGTGTCCCTGTTTGCAGATGACGTGAAGTTGATGAGAAGAATTCACTCGATCGAAGATCAGGCAGAACTACAAAGGGATCTGGACAGGCTGCAGACCTGGTCCAGCAATTGGCTTCTGGAGTTCAATCCCACCAAGTGCAAAGTCATGAAGATTGGGAAGGGCAAAGAAGACCGCAGACGGAGTACAGTCTAGGGGGCCAGAGGCTACAAACCTCACTCAAGGAAAAAGATCTTGGGGTGAGTATAACACCAGGCACATCTCCTGAAGCGCACATCAACCAAATAACTGCTGCAGCATATGGGCGCCTAGCAAACCTCAGAACAGCATTCCGACATCTTAATAAGGAATCATTCAGGACCCTGTACACCGTGTACGTTAGGCCCATATTGGAGTATGCGGCACCAGTTTGGAACCCACACCTAGCCAAGCACGTAAAGAAACTAGAGAAAGTGCAAAGGTTTGCAACAAGACTAGTCCCAGAGCTAAGAGGTATGTCCTACGAGGAGAGGTTAAGGGAAATCAACCTGACGACACTGGAGGACAGGAGAGATAGGGGGGACATGATAACGACATACAAAATACTGAGAGGAATTGACAAGGTGGACAAAGACAGGATGTTCCAGAGATTGGACACAGTAACAAGGGGACACAGTTGGAAGCTGAAGACACAGATGAATCACAGGGATGTTAGGAAGTATTTCTTCAGCCACAGAGTAGTCAGTAAGTGGAATAGTTTGGGAAGTGATGTAGTGGAGGCAGGATCCATACATAGCTTTAAGCAGAGGTATGATAAAGCTCACGGCTCAGGGAAAGTGACCTAGTAGCGATCAGTGAAGAGGCGGGGCCAGGAGCTCGGACTCGACCCCCGGAACCTCAACTAGGTGAGTACACACACACGCAAACACACACACACACACGCACACACACACACACACACACACACACACACACACACACACACACACACACACACACACACTCACACACACACACACACACACACACACACACACATACACACACACACGAAGACACACACACACACACACACACTCACACACACACACACACACACACACACACACACACACACACACACACACACACACACACTCACACACAAACACACTCACACGCACACACACACACACACACACACACTCACACACACACACACACACACACACACACACACACACACACACACACATAGCATCGAACATAGCATCGAAAGTCAAGACTGACCCGAAGCTGTTGTACATTGTTATATCTTCGAAATTGGTCATCCTGTGTTATTTAAATATTGTAAGAGCATGTGTTCATCACTTAATATTATAGCGCGAAAGTCCCCGTTTATAGCTAAAATAGAGACTTTCGGCGTTATATTATTATCTGTTAATATATGAAAAATACCATGGTATTATGGCTATTATCGTTATTATCACTATTATTGTTATTATCACTATTTTGTAATTATCACTATTATTTTAGTATTATTGTTAGGTAGGATTTCTTGTGTATATAGAGTTTAAGTCTCGGAACCATCCTGTGAATTGTTCAATTGTTTATGTCCGGCTGGCTGACGTGGCTCACCTGATCCAACCTGTCGACACGTCAACAGACTGGCAAGTAGTCAGTCTGCTCTCAGCTCTAGCCCCGGCAACTGATCGTATATTGGCTCTTACGGTGTACAGTTGAATGGTTTTGAGAATTGGACTCTAGAGCTGACTCAATTTGTTCCTCATTGCTTTGAAAGACTCTTCTGATATTTATATTCTTGGTCAGTTCAGTAATCCATAGATACTTTATGGCCAGATTCAAAGATCTTGTTAAATCTTGTACCTTTTTTATTTTGAGTTTACAGTCTTGTTAAGAAAGAGACGTAAATATTAATGAGGACTTAGATACAGGAAGAATAATTAAACTTCCTTATTAATATGACTTTACCATGATTTTGAACTAAATGTATATGGTAAATTTATTGTACAAAGTATTAAGTTTAAATTAACTACAAAGAGAAGATAAAGTATTGTATTTAAATACTTTAATAAATTTGAATATTATTCTATGGAATTTCCCAGTTGAAATTATTTCCCCTAGACTCTAAAAGACCTTTAAAGAACTCGGATCCAAAAATCTTGTTGCATAA
>NC_091305.1:43812597-43852597 GCF_038502225.1 Cherax quadricarinatus
TACTGGTTATTGTTGTGGTTGTGGATATTGTTGTAGTTGTGGTAGTTATTGCTGTTGTAGTGTTCATTGTTGTGGTTATTGTTGTGGTAGTGGTTATTGTGGTAGTGGTTATTGTGGTAGTGGTTATTGTTGTGGTTGTTGTAGTTATTGTTGAGGTTATTGTTGTAGTTGTGGTTATTGTTGTAGTTGCGGTTATTGTTGTGGTTATTGTTGTGGTTGTGGTTATTGTTGTAGTTGAGGTTATTGTTGTGGTTATTGTTGTAGTTGTGGTTATTTTTGTGGTTATTGTTGTGGTTGTTGTAGTTGTGGTTATTGTTGTGGTTGTTGTTGTAGTTGTGGTTATTGCTGTGGTTGTTGTGGTTATTGTTGTAGTTGTGGTTATTGTTGTGGTTGTTGTAGTTGTGGTTATTATTGTGGTAGTGGTTATTGTTGTGGTTATTGTTTTGCTAGTGGTTATTGCTGTGGTTGTGGTTATTGTTGTGGCTGAGGTTATTGTTGTGGTTGTGGTTATTGTTGTGGTTGTGGTTATTGTTGTGGTTATTGTTGTAGTTGTGGTTATTGTTGTGGTTATTGTTGTGGTTGTGGTTATTGTTGTAGTTGTGGTTATTGTTGTGGTTATTGTTGTGGTAGAGGTTATTGCTGTAGCTGTGGTTATTGTTGTGGTTGTGGTTATTGTGATTGTGGTTATTGTTGTGGTTGTGGTTATTGTTGTGGTTGTGGTTATTGTTGTGGTTGTGGTTATTGTTGTGGTTGTGGTTATTGTTGTAGTTGTGGCCATTGTTGTGGTTGTGGTTATTGTTGTGGTTGTGGTTATTGTTGCGGTTGAGGTTATTGTTGTGGTAGTGGTTATTGTTGTGGTTGTGGCTATTGTTGTGGTTGTGGTTATTGTTGTGGCTGAGGTTATTGTTGTGGTAGTGGTTATTGTTGTGGTTATTGTTGTGGTTGTGATTATTGTTGTGGTTGTGGTTATTGTTGTGGTTGTGGTTATTGTTGTGGTTGTGGTTATTGTTGTGGCTATGGTTATTGTTGTGGTTGTGGTTATTGTTGCGGTTGTGGTTACTGTTGTGGTTGTGGTTATTGTTGTGGTTGTGGTTATTGTTGTGGCTGTGGTTATTGTTGTTGTTGTGGTTATTGTTGTGGTTGTGGTTATTGTTGTGGTTATTGTTGTGGTTGTGGTTATTGTTGTGGTTGTGGTTATTGTTGCGGTTGTGGTTACTGTTGTGGTTGAGGTTATTGTTGTGGTAGTGGTTATTGTTGTGGCTGTGGTTATTGTTGTTGTTGTGGTTATTGTTGTGGTTGTGGTTATTGTTGTGGTTATTGTTGTGGTTGTGGTTATTGTTGTGGTTGTGGTTATTGTTGTGGTAGTGGTTATTGTTGTGGTAGTGGTTATTGTTGTGGTTGTGGTTATTGTTGTGGTTATTGTTGTGGTTGTGGTTATTGTTGTGGTAGTGGTTATTGTTGTGGTAGTGATTATTGTTGTGGTTGTGGTTATTGTTGTGGTAGTGGTTATTGTTGTGGTTGTGGTTATTGTTGTGGTTGTGGTTATTGTGGTAGTGGTTGTTGTTGTGGTTGTGGCTATTGTTGTGGTTGTGGTTATTGTGGTAGTGGTTGTTATGGTTGTGGTTATTGTTGTGGTTATTATTGTGGTTGTTGATGTTGTGGTTATTGTTGTGTTTGTTGTGGCTGTGGTTATTGTGGTTATTGTGGTTGTTGTGGTTGTACAGTAATTGCAGTTGTAGTGATTTTGACTGACTGATTTTTGTTATTTGTTTTTCGTAGGTCAATCACTGAACTGAAAACGGGTCATGCAAGTCTTTGAGAATTCCGAGATGTGGGGAAGTAATTTGATCCGAGGATAGGGAAGGTAGCTCTAATTCCTCTACTCAAGAGCTCATATCATCACCAAGGTCCCCATCCTTCCCCTCCCTGAAAATAGTTGAAAGAGGAGATAGATTCTACCTTTTAATTTTGAATCAACGTGATAAACTTTATAGTTTGTGATAACAGGAGGAAATAAAATATTGAACACAACTTAATATTGAATATCGAGATGTATAATAATTTCTTTATTATTGATTTAAAGAAAAAATGTGAGGATAGCCAAATGAAAACAGGCCTACATGAAATTGTGCATGCATATATATATATATATATATATATATATATATATATATATATATATATATATATATATATATATATATATATATATATATATATATATATATATATATATATATATATTATATATATATGTATATATATATATATATATATATATATATATATATATATATATATATATATATATATATATATATATATATATATATATATATATATATATATATATATATGCAAAACAACCACTCTGAAAGAATAGAGAAATTCAGAGTGGTTGTTTTGCATATTTTGAAAATCACCTGTTTACTGTGATCTTATTGCATATATATATATATATATATATATATATATATATATATATATATATATATATATATATATATATATATATATATATATATATATATATAAATATATATATATATATATATATATATATATATATATATATATATATATATATATATATATATATATATATATATATATATATATATATGCAAAACACCCCCTCTGAAAGAATAGAGAAATTCCAAGCGCTGTCGTGACTACTCACATTATCAAGGAACTTGATAGTTCCTTGATAATGTGAGTAGTCACGAAAGCGCTTGGAATTTCTCTATTCTTTCAGAGTGGTTGTTTTGCATGTTCTGAAATCACCTGTTTACTGTGATCTTATTGCATATATATATATATATATATATATATATATATATATATATATATATATATATATATATATATATATATATATATATATATATATACATATATATATATATATATATATATATATATATATATATATATATATATATATATATATATATATATATATATATATATATATATATATATATATTCTCCATGAGGAAGTGGAACAGAATTCTTCCTCCGTAAGCTATGCGTACCTTTGATATACCTTTAAAGAATTTCGAGAGTATATCTACTCTCTGAGCCCGGCCATGGGCCAGGCTCGTCTAGTGCTCGTCTAGTGCTCGCCTGGTCAACCAGGCTGTTGCTGCTGTAGGCCCACTGCCCACCATATCCATCACAGCCTGGTTGATCTGGCACCTGGTGAAGATACTTGTCTAGTTTCCTCTTGAAGGCTTCAACACTTGTTCCAGCAGTGTTTCTGATATCTTCTGGTAAGATGTTGAAAAGTCTGGAACCCCGGATGTTGATACAGTGTTCCCTTATTGTCCCCACCTCACCCATGCTCCTCACTGGGTTTATTTTACACTTCCTCCCATATCTCTCACTCCAGTATGTTGTTATGGCAGTGTGCAGATTTGGGACCAAGCCCTCGAGTACCTTCCAGGTATATATTATCATGTACCTCTCTCTCCTCCCCTCCAATGAGTACATGTTCAAGACTTGCAGGCGTTCCCGGTAGTTTAGGTGCTTTACTGGCACAATGTGAGCCGTAAACGATCCAGCTCTGATATTTCTCCTGCCCTAGCAGGATTTGAAGAGTGTCACCATCGGCATTGTTTCCCTTGTTTTGAAAGTTCTCAATACCCACCCAGTCATCTTCCTAGCTGTCGTGATCTTTGTCGTGTTATGGTCTTTAAAAGAAAGGTCGTAAGAAGCTACTAAAATGCCGGGAGCAAGGGAGTAGTAACTCCGTATCCTGTATACATTACTGAAGTTGAAAAGAGAAATTTTTGTTTTTCCTTTTGGGCCATCCTGCTTCGGTGGGATACGGCCAGTTTGTTGAAAGAAGAAAAGAAAGATATATATATATATTTATATATATATATATATATATATATATATATATATATATATATATATATATATATATATATATATATATTTATAAATTGCAAAATGATATGCCTATTTTGAAAACAAACTCCTTTGAAATTGGATCCATTTTGAAACACCCTGTATATATAATAATAATGTTAAAAATAAAATGAATAATATATGTATAATGAACTCGCCAAAGCAGATGTACAGACATGAATAATACTCATAAAGGTGTAAACAGCCATGCAAACAGCCAAGGTTAACAGCGACGTCCAATCCGCCTCACTGACAACGCGACAGAATCCCTATTATAACGGCAACCAATTACCTCAAGCCATTATAAAACGGATAATCGCGGTAATTAACGCTTCTGAACCTTTTTGGTTCGTTCCTCAGTGCACAGTCGGACAAAAGCCTTCACTTGTGTCAATTTAAAGGACATGGGGCATAGCAGGCGATTATTTCTGTGATACATATCCAATGTGATCATTGCGAGAGTTTCATTTCACGGTCTGCAGGGGGGCGCCGAGCCCCGTATGTCGGAACAACACCGGTAAATTAGCAATTATGTGACTGTGGAAAACAAGGAAGAGGGTGCGAGAGAAGGGCAGTATCTGGGAGACGGGCAATAATGGTAAAGAGAAGGAGGGGAAAAACAAGAAGAGAGAAAAGGGATGAGAAGTGATGAAAAGGTTATGTATACAGTAGAGAGGGACGAAGTGAGGAGAGGGTATATACACAGTAGAGATGGATTAAGTGAGGAGAGGGTATATACACAGTAGAGATGGATTAAGTGAGGAGAGGGTATATACACAGTAGAGATGGATGAAGCAGTGATGACCGGGGTAAATACACAGAGGATATACACAGGAAGGAGGAGGAAGAGGCCAAGAGAGGAATGTAAAGAGAGCAACATATTCAACCTTTTTAATTTCGAATCAACGTGACAAATTTTATAGTTTGTGATGTCTGGATGAACTAACTTCTTCATTATTGCTTTAAAGAAAAAATGTGAGCAATAGCCATAGTGGACACACTGGCTATTGCTCACTCCAGACTTCAGTGACAATTTTCAAGAGACATTTTCCTGCATTTAAAGACATTTGCGTGTGTGAGACATTTACAGTGAATTTCTTGTGTACTCTAAGCTTTGTGTTTTCAGTGTAGACTCAGTGTTTCTTTGACTCATTATTTTTGCAATATTTTTCAGTGTTATCGCTCATCTCATATATTTTTTTATCTGTGTTTTTTTTATGCTACTCTCTGTCTGTAGTAAGTATTATTGTGTAGTGTACCAGTCAGTCACTCCGTGTGAAGTAATTCATTTTTTTTTTATCTTGTATTCTTTCAGCATTGTATTCTCCAGTATTTGTAATTGTAGTTCATGCAGTGATATTCACCCCAGTATACCAAATTATCCATTTATTTCTATGTGTGTCTTTTTTTCGTACACCAGCAGTGTCTCATTCTCTGATCTTTTCGCAGACTTGTGTACCATTATTTTTGCCAGCAATTTTTGTCGTATCAGTCACAGCAAGATTTTGTTGTAAGAATATACTAAAAAAATGAATAAGTGAATATGTTGTGTGTGCCTCGCCACTTGTAAGTGTTACACTTCCAGTATTGTTTCTTGTTTTATTTTTATTCATATTTTTCATATTTCTTTGAACAAATTTACTCTGAGTAAATTGTTTTGTCTAATTTACAATTAAGAGTTAAAGTGTTCACTCAGTTTTTCTTCATATTTTGATTTTATTTTTTAACCAACATTTTCCCAGTGTAACTTTATTGCTGCATTGATTATTTCTGCGTCTTATTTTGTTGCACTTGTTCTGCAGTGAATTATTTTTCTTTTATTGATATTTTTATGCATTATTATTCTCAGTTCATTATTGTTTGAGTCCTGTTTTTCATTTTATTATTTTTCCTCATGTTGTCTTTGCATTATATTTTAATTTTGTTTATGCATTCTTAGAAAATATTTAAATTTCCCAGTTATCTCTCGTTGCATACAATTTAGTGATTTTATTTTATACTTTTTACATTGATTTACAATTTTATTAGTTAATTTCTTTATTAGCAAGAGTACAGACAGCTCATTTTGCATTTAATTCAGTCTCCAGTAATATTCTTACTTGTAAATTTCAATGTATTTTTTTTTATCTTGTCCAGCAGTCCTTTACATTGAGTTGTTCTTCCTCTTGCAGTGTATCTTAGACATTTTTTTTACTTCTGCAGAATTAGTTACATCTCCTTTATTTTAATTTTAACATTTTATATAATTTTTATTGTTCATTATTTTTGCCTTATTTGTTCTTGTGCAACTTCTTTGCCATTATGCTTCACATACCGTCAAGTGATACTTTAGTGAATGTCGACACTCAGACCTCTCAGGCTACTGCTGCTCCTGTCATCAGTCCTCACAGTTCCTTGGAGACTGACAGACCGACCCAGACACTGAGACACTACAGTTTTACTCGTGATTCCCTTGATGCGTTACCTTTATTCAATGGCCATGTACATAGTCTTGAAGCATGGTTTACTGCCATTCGTTCTCGTGTTAATGCTCTAGTTGAAGGTCCTCCTTCAGAGGAAAGTCTTATCAGACTTGCGAAAGAAGCTCTTCATCGATCCCCTGCTGCTGTTCACGTTGTTGATCTCCTTGATATGCGAGACTTCAGGAATCTTACTAAGTGGTCACAATATGAGGAACTGATTCGTTCTTTCCTCGTACCAGTAAAAACAGCTGATCCATATGTCGTTCTTAGGGAACTAGTGAATGCTACACCCATGACTAATGAATCGTTGAGTGCATTCGCTGTTAGATTAGACAAACTTTTATCATCATTTATCAATGCTGTCCAGTCCTCAGCTTTTGTCCCTGACGAGGATAAACCATCCACAGCATCGTTTGCTAAAATAGCAGCTTTTGGAGCAATCAAAGAACTAATGCCGCCTGCTTCCGTGTGTGTTTATGAGGCTAATCCTCCAACTGTGACGATGGAACCACTTACAGCCCTAAATCATGTACGTTCCTTGTGCCCCAGGGTACTTTCCCATGTATCAAAAGTAATTTCACACCTATGCCTCAGTTTGCACCACCTCTTGTTTGCGCCACAGCGACAAATCGTGGTCGTCAACCATCCCAGCGATCACCAAGGACCAGTGTACAGAGTCATTATAAACCTCGTAGTATTCATAGTACATTCAGTAACCGTAGTCAGCGGACTTGTTACAACTGGGGTTTCCGTGGCCATATTGCAATTAATTGTCCTGATAGTCACCCTAAGAGGCGTCGTGCTGATGATGAGTACCAGTCAGATCTTCCCTACTGTACTTATCATAGAATACATGGACATGACACATCTGAGTGCAATGCTCTCTACAACCTTCAGTACTCTAGGTCTTTCCGTGGCCGTTCCAACCGCAGAACCCGTAGAGGAAACAGACATCGTGGTTCTCAAAATAACCAGAACCAGGCTCATTCTTCCAATTCGGGGGAATTCGAGCGCCCCAGTCAAACCGTCCCATGGTGACAGTAGGTGATAATGAGTACACCATCCCCGTTCACAATTCCTTTGAAGCCTTAAGCAGTCTCGAGAATGACAATCCTGCTGATGATGTTGCTTCACACGTCTCTGACGTAGATGATTTTGGGGATGAAGTGGAAGAAATCTTTTCTGATGACAATCCACCCTTTTGTTTGCACATAACTTCCAATGCAACCATAGGCCCTATAGTGCAAGCATCTGTTCATAATGCGCCCGTTCATTTGTTCATGGACTCTGGTGCTCAAGTCAATATTATCAGGTCTAGTTTGTTTAGGGATAAGCAGTTACGACATGTCCTTCTCGTAGAACCGACTCATGTGTCCTCCCTTAGTGGAGTAGCTGGTTCAAACCTGCGTGTCCGAGGTCGGACTTCCCTCACTTTTTCTATCCAAGGTAGAGACTTCACTGCTTCCTTCCTTGTTGTCGACCAGATTACTTTCCCTGGTGACCTTCTACTAGGATTTGCTTCCATGCGAGACTTACGCATTGTGCTCGACCCTTATCGATGGCATGCCCAAATTAATGTCTTGATCGTACCATTTTGGGGTTACCAGCTTGGATCCGAGATCTGCCATACTGCCGCAGAGTACGACATTCGAATTAAGTCCTTACAGGCCAGTGCATTTCCCAGTAGCGTACCCAAGCGGTCAGGCACTGATGATCCTGTCACTCCTGTCTGTGTTCCTGCAACTTCAGACTTGCAAGATAGTGTCCAGTTACCTCAAGTGTCCGAGGACGCTCTGACTACCTTGAGTGCTGAGCCTAGCCCTGCAATGTCTGCTAGTTCAAGTAGTAGTTTCTCCACAGGGGACGCCTTGTCGGAAAACAATTACTTGCAACTAGTAATGCCATCTCTTGTTGATGTCACATGCCGTCTGCAGAAAGACGTTTCTGTCGCAGCTAGTGCCCTCACTAGAGTGTCTGTTGTTGTTCCTAGTGTTCCAGATGGTGATAACGTCCTAGTTGACAGTGATTCCTGCAAAGTAAAAGGTCTATTTGTTGAACCATCCTTACATGTTGTAAGAGATAGTAAGATCCATTTCTTCCTAGCTAACACTTCTGGTCACAGTGTTCGTCTCAGAGCAAATACCAATCTTGTTGACCTTGTTCACTATCCTTACCCTGTTCAGGTAGAGGATGAGTTGTCACCTGACCAGTGGGTCGGTGCTATTTCTACCGGGGAGACCTCATCCACTTCACTGGATCAATCTGTTCCACCACTTGAGGAGAAAGACAGCTCCCACTGACTTCCCAGATGAAGTCAAGCGTTTGTTGACTCTGTTGAACAAACGTCGTAAAGCCATTGCCTTACCAGGTGAGAAGATGGGTATAACGAACTTATTGTCCCATCGTATTCCACTTGAACCTGGTACTAGACCTATCTATATACCTGCGTACAGAATGCCTCATTCACAAGTTGCTGTTGCAGAAGAATTGATCAATCAAATGCTTGATGATGGAGTTATTGAATCTAGCAATTCACCTTGGAATGCGCCCTTGATCCTAGTACCTAAGAAGGATGGTACTTGGCGCCCAGTGATTGACTTTAGGAAGTTAAATGCGAAAACTATTCCAGGGAGGCCAAGCCCATGATGACACTCTTCAGGTCACTTGTTCTATCTAGGTTGGAATATTGCTGCACACTAACAGCACCTTTCAAGGCAGGTGAAATTGCCGACCTAGAAAATGTACAGAGAACTTTCACGGCGCGCATAACGGAGATAAAACACCTCAATTACTGGGAGCGCTTGAGGTTCCTAAACCTGTATTCCCTGGAACGCAGGAGGGAGAGATACATGATTATATACACCTGGAAAATCCTAGAGGGACTAGTACCGAACTTGCACACGAAAATCACTCACTACGAAAGCAAAAGACTTGGCAGACGATGCACCATCCCCCCAATGAAAAGCAGGGGTGTCACTAGCACGTTAAGAGACCATACAATAAGTGTCAGGGGCCCGAGACTGTTCAACTGCCTCCCAGCACACATAAGGGGGATTACCAACAGACCCCTGGCAGTCTTCAAGCTGGCACTGGACAAGCACCTAAAGTCAGTTCCTGATCAGCCGGGCTGTGGCTCGTACGTTGGTTTGCGTGCAGCCAGCAGCAACAGCCTGGTTGATCAGGCTCTGATCCACCAGGAGGCCTGGTCACAGACCGGGCCGCGGAGGCGTTGACCCCCGGAACTCTTTCCAGGTAAACTCCAGGTAACTCCCTGTACTGGGTGATCTTTTACGTAACATCGGAGATAACAAAGTCTTTTCAACCCTGGATTTGTTACAAGGGTTTTGGCAAGTCCCTCTTCACGAGGACAGCCAAGAGCTAACTGCATTCTCCACTCCTACAGGTCATTATCACTTCCTCCGTATGGCGTTTGGATTACGATCCTCCCCTATCACGTTCTCAAGGCTCATGACTAATATCTTTAGAGGTCTCATAGGTAATGCACTTATGGTGTACTTAGATAACGTAATCGTCATGTCTAAAGACGTGGATACACACTTGAAAAGACTTGATGTAGTACTTGGTAAGCTTGAAGAAGCCAATTTAAAGATAAAACTGTCTAAATGTCAATTTTTCAGATCAGAAATTAAGTTTCTTGGTCACGTAGTCACTCCTAGAGGGGTTACGGCTGACCAAAGTAAAGTAACTGCAGTACTAAATTTTCCAACTCCCAAAACTGCTGATGCCGTAAGATCCTTTGTGGGCTTAGCAGGTTTTTATAGATCTTTCATTGCCAATTTTTCTTCCATAGCTGCTCCTCTGAGTTGCTTAAGAAAGATGCTCCTTTTGTTTGGACCTTCCGTCAAGAAAGAGCATTCCAAACTTTAAAAGAAAAGCTAACATCTGCTCCAATTTTAAAATTTCCAGATTTTTCTAAGCCCTTCTATCTGACTACTGATGCTAGTTATATTGGCATATTTGCCGTAATAGCTCAGAAGACTGATGGCAAGTACAACGCAGTTGCATTTGCTAGCCGAGTCCTTACGAAGGCTGAACGTAATTATACAGTAACTGAGCAAGAAGCTTTAGCAATAGTATGGTCTTTAAAGCACTTCCGAGACATTATTTATCAGTACTCTGTTCATGTCTTGACAGACCACGCTCCACTGATACCTTTATTCCAGAACAAACAACCTACTGGAAGGTTAGCCAGATGGACCTTGACTATCCAAGAGTTCAATCCGACCTTTGAACACTTACCTGGCAAGTCAAATGTAGTCGCAGATGCCTTATCGCGACATGTTAGTATAGTAACTGCAGACCCTCCATTTAGTGCTGAAGATGTAAAGAATGCTCAACGAACAGATCCCATGTGGTCTGGTGTGATTCGATTCCTGCTCCAGGAAGATCTTATTCTGACTGTGAAGCCACCAGCACCCATCAGTGACTTTGTCATGAACCAAGAATTACTGTATCGAACAGCCGAGTTGGGTACTCCTAGCAGAAGAGTTTACCAGTTAGTAATTCCACAGTCACTAGTGAATGTAGCCTTACAGGTAGTTCACGATGTACCAGGTGTTGCGCAGCCTGGTATGGATCGTTCAGTAAAACAAGCTAGATTGAAATACTTTTGGCCTCGTATGGCAACTGATATTTCTGAGTATGTTAAGAAATGTAGTGTCTGCATGCAACATAAAGGTAATGCTAATGGTCCTAATCCAATCCAAGTGTATCCAACCACTAGCGAACCTTGGGAAAGAGTTACGCTAGATTTGTTAACTAATTTCCAATGTTCCCTCCAGGGCAACAAACATCTATGTGTTATGGTAGACCATTTCACCAGATATTGTGAGTTAGTTCCTATTGCAGATAAGACTGCCGAGACAGTAGCTAAAGCGTTTAAAGAACGCATTATCTGCAGGCATACCACCCCTGAGTCCCTAGTAACAGATAATGGAGGTGAATTCTGTAATGAGATTCTTGAAAATTTGTGCACCTTGTACAAGATCTCTAAATCCACCATTGTTCCTCATCATCCTGCCAGCAATGGGTTAGCGGAACGTACCAATAAGAAAGTACTTGATGTCTTGAGAGCCACTATCAATCCCAACAGTGAAACTTGGGATGAAGTTATACCTGATGTGCAGTGTGCTATAAATTCTGCTTACAATGTTTCTACAGGTGACACTCCAAATTATGCATTGTATGGTGTAGATAAACGTTTGCCTTATGAGTTGCTATATTCTAATCCGAAACCAAATTACAACCCTGATGATTTCATAGCAACTCGTACCAGCTTAGCTCAAAGTGTTTTTAGAAGAATCCGTGAAACACTTCATAAATCAACAGCAGAATTTACAAGAATCGCAAACACTCGAGCAAAGCCATCCAAAATCAAAGTAGGTTCGAGAGTTATGCTGACTAACTTTAACAAAACGTCTGCAATGCCTAAGCTTGATCAAAAGTTTGTTGGTCCTTATCGAGTAGTTGAACATATCACTGGTAATAAGTATAAGGTTAGAGAAATTAGTACTGGTCAGTATAAAGAATCGCATTTAGATCATATGAAGTTAGTATGTGATGATAATGATGTTCCAACCCAGACTAATGTGACAGACTCTGACAATCCTCCTGATCCTGTACTCTCTACCTCTGATACTCAGTCAGACAATCAACCTGAATGTCGTTATTCCCTACGTACACGACAGGTATTGAGAAATCCTCAAGTATCATTTGTAACTACCAATTCAGATTTGCCTCAAATACAGCATGAGTTAGCCAGTGCAACAGAGTTTGATCCTCCCAGAGATGACACCCATTCTGCATATATCAATCTCACCCTAGCAGAGTTGGGGTTAAATGTAAATAACCTGTATAGATGAATAATTACAGTATCAACTTATCAGTGTTCAAGAATTTTTTTGTGTGTTCACGTTCTCTCCGAATTCTGAGAGTTAACAGTCTAGATTTGAGTGCACCGAATCTGCATTTCTGTTAAACACTTCTTTCTTTGTATATATTCCTTCCTCAGAATCCGTAGATCACATGAATACAGATCGATCGATCAATTTTTTTTTTATCACTTCTATTGTGTAATCCCAACGTTGAGTTTCATTCGATGAGTTGTGCTATATTATACCTTGTATTGCATTACAGTTTTATTACAGTTTCAATTATGTAAGCTTCCATTCCAATATTCTACTTATGTATGTTATAATGTTCAATTGTTGTGTACTTTGACATTGTATAGAATCAGCCCAAGCCGTACACCTGCCGTCTCTAGTTTGTATTAGTTGTATGTTGGGACGACATACGTTAGCGTCGCCGAGCTCTCAGTAGTAGTACCAGTTCCTAGCAACCAGTTACCAGTAACCAGTGTACCAGTAGATGACTCACTACCAACCGTCTGTGTGAATCATTGACTGTATTCATATTGCTGCTGACCATAGCAGGATTTCAAACACCCTCACCCATAGGCACTATGGGTCAGTCGTAGTAGGCAGCAGAGAGAGACAGGTCGGCTGTTGGTGCTCCCCATACTTTCTGTTATATTATACGTACTACCAGCCTACGTGAGTATTTTTACCCATCCATTTATCGAAAACCCACATGACAATTATCCATCCTATCATTTTCTTTGCAGGTGTGATCGTCGCACTGTTGTGATCCTTGAAAGTGAGATCCTCAGACATTACTACTTTCAGGTCCCTTACATGATTTTTCCGCTCTATTGTATGGCCAGAGTCTGTAATATACTCTGTTCTAGTTATTATCTCCTCCAGTTTTCCATAACGGAGTAGTTGGAATTTGTCCTCATCGAACATCATATTGTTTACCGTTGCCCACGGTAAACCGCGTCCTCAGCAGATGACAGCCTCATGCAGATCCTAGTATCATCCGCAAAGGATGATACGGTGCTGTGATGTATATCTCTGTCTATGTCTGATATGAGGATGAGGAATAAGATGGGGGCGAGTACTGTGCCTTGTGGAACAGAGCTCTTCACTAAGGCAGCCTCCGATTTAACTCTGTTGACCACTACTCTTTGTGTTCGAGTTCTTAAGAAGTTGAAGAGCCATCTCCCCACTTTCCTAGTTATTCCTTTAGCACGTATTTTATGGGCTAATACGCCATGATCGCATTTGTCAAATGCTTTTGCAAAGTCTGTGTATATTACATCTGCATTCTGATTTTCTTCCAGTGCATCCAAGGCCATATCATAGTGATTCAGTAGTTGTGAGAGGCAGGAGCGACCTGCCCTGAACCCATGTTGCCCTGGATTGTGCAGATTTTGGGGATCCAGGTGATTTGCAATCCTGCTTCTTAGCACTCTTTCAAAGATTTTTATGATGTGGGACGTCAGAGCTATTGGTCTATAGTTCTTAGCTAATGCTTTGCTGCCACCTTTATGGAGTGGGGCTATATCCGTTGTTTTAAGTGACTGGAATTTCACCCATGTCCAAGCTCCTCCTCCATAGTGTACTTAGGGCACGCGAGTCTGGGCCCGGGGCTGAGTGCATGGGCATGTTGTCAATGTCTTTTTCGAAATCTATCGGAGTTAGGGTAATGTCGGAAATCTGGAATACATTTATGGAGTTTTGAGGCTCATTCATGAAGATATCATTTGGGTCGTCGATCCTCAGAATGATTAGTGGTTCACTAAACACAGAGTCGCACTGGGATTTCAATATTTAACTCATTTCCTTGTTGTCATCTGTGTAAGTCCCATCCTGTCTGAGTAAGGGCCCGATGCTAGATGTGGTATTTGCCTTGTTTTTGGCATATGAAAAGAAATATTTTGAATTTCTTTCAATTTCACTAATAGCTTTAAGCTCCTCCCGTCTCTCCTGGTTCCTGTAAGAGTCATTTAACTTAAGTTCGATAGTTTCAACTTCCCTGGTCAGCGCCTCCTTTCGTGTATCAGATATTCCAGCACTCCTGAGGAGCTCAGTGACTCTTCGTCGTCTTCTGTAGAGGGAGCTTCTTTCTCTCTCCAGTTTACTCTTGTTCTTCTTTTTTCTTAGGGGAATATGCCTAGAACATGCTTCAGCTGCCAGGAAGTTGATCCTTTCAAGGCACTGGTTTTGATCCATGTCATTTAAGATATATTCCCAACATGTTTCATTTAGGACATGGTTTACCTGGTCCCAGTTGATGTTCTTGTTGTTGAAGTTGTATTTTGTGAAGACATCTTCACAGGTACATGCATTCTGCTGATCAGGACCCCTATGCATGTACGTCTGGACTTCGATTAGGTTGTGATCGGAATTAGTTGTTTTTGATATTCTTATGTCTCTTATCAGGTCCTCATTATTTGTAAAGATAAGGTCAAGTGTGTTTTCTAGTCTTGTTGGCTCCACTATCTGCTGGCTTAAGGTGTGTTTTTCGCAGAGACTTAGTAGCTCATGTGTGTGTGAGACCTTTCATCTGCGCTGCCTCCGGGAATTGTTTCAACTTTAACATTATTTGCTACATTCTTCCATTTTGTATGCCTTAGGTTGAAATCACCAAGCAGTAAGATGTTTGGGGATGGAGCTGGAAGGTTTTCCAGACAGTAATAAATTTTCAGTAGCTGTTCCTTGAACTGTTGGGAGGTTTCATCTGGTGGCTTATATACAACCACATTGACTAGGTCTTGGTTCTCGATCTTTATTGATAGAACTTCACCTCCCTCATTTGTGGTGTCCAGCAACTCCGTGCAGATGAAGGACTCTTTGACATACAGGCCAACCCCCCCTTGTTGCCTGTTCATTCTGTCGCATCTAAAAAGGTTGTAACCACTTATCCATATTTCACTGTCAAAGTAATCTTTTGTGTGAGTCTCTGTGAAGGCTGCAAACATTGCATTAGACTCCTCTAGAAGTCCACTGATGAAAGGTATTTTGTTGTTGGTGGATGGCTTAAGGCCTTGTATATTAGCAAATATAAATGTTCAGTAGCTGTTCCTTGAACTGTTGGGAGGTTTCATCTGGTGGCTTATATACAACCACAATGACTAAGTTTTGGTTCTGGAACTTTATTGATAGAACTTCAACTCCCTCATTTGTGGTGTTCAGCAACTCCGTGCAGATGAAGGACTCTTTGACATACAGGCCAACCCCCCCTTGTTGCCTGTTCATTCTGTTGCATCTAAAAAGGTTGTAACCACTTATCCATATTTCACTGTCAAAGTAATCTTTTGTGTGAGTCTCTGTGAAGGCTGCAAACATTGCGTTAGACTCCTCTAGAAGTCCACTGATGAAAGGTATTTTGTTGTTGGTGGATGGCTTAAGGCCTCGTATATTAGCAAATATGAAAGAGGTTGAATTCTGTGTTTGTTGGGAGGATTTTGTTATTGGCATCAGTACTTGTAATTCTGGAGGGCCATGGGTGGCCACTGGCTGCGCCTCCAGTCCAACAAGGCTCCAAGGTGGTGGACTATTTTTGTTATTTCCTTCCATTTTCTTTTCCCGTTTCCTGCCACTAAAAAATCACCTGGAGTTGGGTTGTCGTAGCTACTATTGTTTGTCTTGTGAGGTCTGTGCCTCCTGGTCCCTTTTAGATGGTATGCAGGGCAGTCGATGTTGTAACACTGCTTCTGGAGGACTGAGGAGTGACACATTTTTGGGTGAAAGAAAGTACAGGAAGAAGAACGACACACTCCTTTAGACAGGAGGTTGCTACATTTTTTGGGATGCTCAAAGTTGCATGTCCCATTTTTTTCTGATATTCCATGCTTACAGATGCCCCAAGCATAATATTTGCACAAGCTAGTGCATCACGTAGTTCTAAGCTTTGAATAGATAGTGGAGTTACAAGTGGAGAGGGTAACAGGAGTTGAATGAGAAAAGCCAAACTACAAAAGGGAGGACTACACAGGTATGAGGAACTTCCTGCAGGAGGTTCAGTGGGACAGAGAATTGGTAGGAAAGTCGGTAAATGAAATGATGGACTACATAACAACAATATACAAGGAGGCAGAGGAAAGGTTTGTTCCCAAGGGCAACAGAAATAATGGGAAAACCAGAACGCCCCCTTGGTTTACCCGGTGATGTAGGAAGGCAAAAACTAATTGCACTAGAGAATGGAAAAAGTAAAGAAGGCAAAGGACCCAGGAAAATAAAGAGATTAGTCGACGAGCCAGAAACGAGTATGCACAGATAAGGAGAGAGGCCCAGCGACAGTCTGACCCGAAACTGCTGTATAGCCACATTAAGAGGAAGACAACAGTCAAAGATCAAGTAATCAGGCTGAGAAAAGAAGACGGGGAGCTCACAAGAAACGATCAAGAGGAATGTGAGGAGCTCAACACGAGATTTAAGTAAGTATTTACAGAAGAAACAGGATGGACTCTGGAAAGACAGAACAGAGGGGGACACCAACAAGGGTTATACCAACAAGTGTTGGATGAAATACACACAACGGAGGAGGAGGTGAAGAAGCTGCTAAGTAACCTTGATACCACAAAGGCAATGGGACCGGACAACATCTCCCCGTGGGTCCTTAGAGAGGGAGCAGAAATGCTATGTGTTTCATTAACTACAATCTTCAACACATCCCTTGAAACTGGGCAACTTCCTGAGGCATGGAAGACGACAAATGTAGTACACATTTTTAAAAAAGGAGACAGAAGAGACACTAAACTACAGACCAGTGTCACTGACGTGTATAGTATGCAAAGTCATGGAGAAGATTATCAGAAGGAGAGTGTTGGGGCACCTGGAACGGAACAAGAGTACAAACGACAACCAGCACGGATTCATGGAAGGCAAATCCTGTGTCACAAACCTTCTGGAGTTTTATGACAAAGTAACAGAAGTAAGACACGAGAGAGAGGGGTGGGCTGATTACACTTTCTTGGACTGCAAGAAGGCCTTCGACACAGTTCCTCATAAGTGATTAGTGCAGAAGCTAGAGGATCAGGCGCATATAACAGGAAGGGCACTGCAGTGGATTAGGGAATACCTGACAGGGAGGCAACAACGAGTCATGGTAAGTGATGAGGTATCACAGTGGGCGCCTGTGACGAGCGGGGTCCCACAGGGGACAGTTCTAGGACCATTGCTATTTTTGGTATGTGTGAATGACATGATGGAAGGGATAGACTCAGAAGTGTCCCTGTTTGCAGATGATGTGAAGTTAATGAGGAGAATTAAATCAGATGAGGATCAGGCAGCACTACAAAGAGACCTGGACAGGCTGGACACGAGGTCCAGCAACTGGGTCCTCGAATTTAACCCCGCCAAATGCAGAATCATGAGTATCGGCGAAGGGCAAAGACGACCGCAAACAGAGTATAGGCTAGGTGGGCAAAGACTGCAAACCTCGCTCAAGGAGAAAGATCTTCTGGTGAATATAACACCGAGCATGTCTCCGGAAGCACACATCAACCAGGTAATATCTGCAGCATATGGGTGCCTGGCAAACCTGAGAATAGCGTTCCGATAACTTAATAAGGAATCGTTCAAACACTGTACACCGTGTACGTCAGGCCCATACTGGAGTATACAGCACCTGTTTGGAACCCACACCTGGTCAAACGCGTCAAGAAATTAGAGAAACTGCAACGGTTTGCAACAAGGCTGGTTCCAGAGTTAAGGGGAATGTAGTAAGAAGAAAGGTTAAGGAAAATCGGCCTGACGACACTGGAGGACAGAAGGGCTATGGGAGACATGATAACGACATACAAAATACTGCGTGGAATAGATAAGGTAGACAGAGACAGGATGTTCCAGAGAGGGGATACAGAAACAAAGGGTCACAATTGGAAGTTGAAGACTCAGACGAGTCACAGGGATGTTAGAAAGTATTTCATCAGTCATAAAGTAGTCAGGAAGTGGAACAGTCTAGCAAGTGATATAGTGGAGGCAGAAACCATACATAGCTTTAAGACGAGGTATGATAAAACTCATGGAGCAGGGAGAGAGAGGACCTAGTAGCGATCGTTGAAGAGGCGGGGGCCAGGAACTGAGTCTCGACCCCTGCAACCACAGTTAGGTGAGTACAATTAGGGGAGTACAATTAGGTGAGTACAAGGATATACACACAGGGATATACACTCACTCGAGCACTCTCTCGCGCACTCTCGCACACTCTCACACTCGCACGCACTCGCACGCACGCGCGAGCGCGCGTACACACACACACACACACACACACACACACACACACACTATATATCTCATTCTCTCCCAACACACTCGTACTTTCCTACGATACTTCAGTACACTCGCACTTTCCTACGATACTCCAGTACACTCGCACTTTCCTACGATACTCCAACACACTCGTACTTTCATACGATACTCTAACACACTCGTATTTTCCTACGATACTCCAGTACACTCGTACTTTCCTGCGATACTCCAACACTTCGTCAACATTACCAAAATCCTGCCACATCTTTGCAACACATTCCCCATATACTCCCACACTCCTTCAGCATTCCAGCTCTCGAAATTCTACCACAATCTTTCACGCAATTCTAACACACTTCCCTAGCACACACACACACACACTTCTTTACCACACATACACACTCCCTAGGACACACACACACACTTCCCTAGCACACACACACACACTTCCCTAACACACACACTTCCCTTGCACACCCACACTTCCTTTACACCCCCACACTCTCCTAGTACACCCACTCTCTCCTAATACACCCATTCTCTCCTAGCACTCCCACTCTCTCCTAGCACTCCCACACTTCCTTAGCACCTTCCTAAGTTTTTCTGACACTCTTCAGGTCTCGTACAACACAACACAGGAGAGATAGGGCTGATATGATAACGACGTATAAACTATTGAGAAATCGACAAGGTGGACAAAAACAGGATTTTCCAGAGATTGGACACAGCATCAATGGGTCACAATTGGAAGTTGAAGACTCAGATGAGTCACAGGGTTGTTAGGAAGTATTTCTTCAAGCACAGAGTTGTCAGGAAGCGGAATAGTCTGTAAAGTGATGTAGTGGACGTAGGTTCCTTACATAGCTTTAAGAAGAAGTATGATAATGCTTATGGAGCAGGGAGAATGACCTAGTAGAGACGAGTGAAGAGGCGGGGCCAGGCGCTGTGAATCGACCCCTGCAACCACAACTAGGTGAGTACAATCTCTCACTTTCTCTTTCTTATACTCTCTGTGTCTTTATATTTCTATTAGTCTCTCCAACATTCTTCCACAAACTTCTCACACTTTTGCACTCTCAAACACACAGACACTCAATCTCTTACGCACTCCATTACACTCTCCATCATTCTCCCACACGCTTCTGCACTCTCAAATACAAATTCACACAATCCTGCACTCCACCAACACTATCCATTATTTTCCCACACACTTCTGCACCCTCAGATACACACACACACACACACACCCAGAAACACCCGCAGAATGACTCCAACCACGACAACAACAAGATAACTGAACAATCTAAGCCAACAATCATACACCGATCCCTCTGTCCCCACCCCCACACCAAAAATCCCAACCCTACAGCAACCCCCTACGGGAACTCTACCCCACCGCCACCCCCCAAAGGCCCCCGCCAGGGCTCCTGCTCTCCCAACCCCAATATCCACCCAGGACCACAGTTTTGGAACAGAAGTTGAAGGTCTGGTACACGAATGCGGATGGAATAAGGAACAAATATGAGGAGTGGCATGAAAGAATCAATGAAAAGTCCCCAGACACCGATGGAAATTTGAGGAAATGGGAGGCATGGACGAGACTGGAGAAAGAGAATACATAGTAGTTACACTTCAGTCTGGGGAGCACAAGGTAGTCATTGCAGTGATGTATAATCCACCACAGAACTGCAGGAGGCCAAGAGAGGAATATGAAGAGAGTAACAGAGCAATGGTGGACACACTGGCTGAGGTGGCAAGAAGAGCTCACTCGAGCGGAGCAAAGTTACTGGTTATGGGCGATTTCAATCACATGGAGATCGAGTGGGAAAACCTGGAACCACACGGGGGTCCCGAAACATGGAGAGCCAAGATGATGGATGTGGTACTGGAGAATCTCATGCATCAACATGTTAAGGATACTGCCAGAGAGAGAGGGGGGAGGATGAACCAGCAAGGCTGGACCTTGTGTTCACCCTGAGCAGTTCAGACATTAAGGACATCACATATGAGAGGCCCTTTGGAGTTAGTGACCACGTGGTTCTGTGCTTTGAATACATAGTAGAGTTACAAGTGGAGAGGGTAACAGAGTTCAGTGGGAAAAGCCAGACTATAAACGGGGGGACTGCATAGGTTTGAGGAACTTCCTGCAAGAGGTTCAGTGGGACAGAGAACTGGTAGGAAAGTCGGTAAATGAATGATGTAATACGTAACAACAAAATATAAGGAGGCAGAGGAAAGGTTCGTTCCCAAGGGCAACAGAAATAATGGGAAGACAAGAACGAGCCCCTGATTTACCCGACGGTGTAAGGAGGCAAAAACCAAGTTCAATAGAGAATGAAAAAAGTACAGAGGGCGAAGAACACAGGAAAATAAGATTAGTCGAAGAGCCAGTAACGAGTATGCACAGGTAAGGAGGGAGGCCCAGCAACAGTATGAAAATAACATAGCATCGAAAGCCAAGTCTGACCAGAAATTGCTGTACAGCCACATCAGGAGGAAGACAACAGTCAAAGACCAGGTGATCAGGCTGAGGAAAGAAGGTGGAGAACTCACAAGAAACGATCAGGAGGTATGCGAAGAGCTCAACATGAGATTTAAGGAAGTATTTACAGTAGAGACAGGAATGGCTCCGAGAAGACAGCACATAGGGGGAACAACAACAAGGAACATACCAACAGGTTCTGGATGACATACAAACAACGGAGGAGGAGGTGCAGAAGCTGCTAAGTGACCTCGATACCTCAAAGGCGAGGGGTCCGGACATCTCCCACTGGGTCATTAGAGAAGGAGCAGAGATGCTGTGCATGCCAATAACCACAATCTTCACTACATCCCTTGAAACTGGGCAACTTCCTGAGGTATGGAAGACGGCAAATGTAGTCCCTCCTTTTAAGAAAGGAGACAGAAACGGGGCACTAAACTACAGACCAGTGTCTCTGACGTGTATAGTATGAAAGTCATGGAGAAGATTATCAGGAGGAGAGTGGTGGAGCACCTGGAACAAAACAAGATTATAAACAACCAGCACGGATTCATGGAAGGCAAATCCTGTGTCACAAACCGTCTGGAGTTTTATGACAAGATAACAGATGACACGAGAGAGAGAGGTGGGCTGATTGCATTTTCCTGGACTGCAGGAAGGCCTTCGACACAGTTCCTCACAGGAGATTTGTGCAGAAGCTGGAGGATCAGGCACGTATGAATGGAAGGGCACTAAAATGGATCAGAGAATACCTGACAGGGAGACAACAACGGGTCATGGTACGTGATGAGGTATCACAGTGGACTCCTGTGACGAGCTGGGTCCCACAGGGGTCAGTCCTAGGACCAGTGCTATTTTTGATATATATGAATGACATGACGGAAGGGATAGACTCTGAAGTGTCCCTGTTCGCAGATGATATGAAGCTAATGAGAAGGATTAAATCGGATGAGGATCAGGCAATACTACAAAGAGACCTGGATAGGCTGGACACGTGGTCCAGCAACTGGCTTCTCGATTTCAACCCTGCCAAATGCAAAAGTCATGAAGATTGGGGAAGGGCAAAGAAGACCGCAGAGTATAGGCTAGGCGGACAAAGACTACAAGCCTCACTCAAGAAGAAAGATCTTGGGGTGACCATAACACCGAGCACATCTCCGGAGGCACATACCAACCAGATAACTGCTGCAGCATATGGGAGCCTGGCAAACCTGAGAATAGCGTTCCGATACCTTAGTAAGGAATCGTTCAAGACACTGTACACTCTGTACGTCAGGCCCATACTGGAGTATGCAGCACCAGTTTGAAACCCACACCTGGCCAAGCACCTCAAGAAATTAGAGAAAGTACAAAGGTTTGCAACAAGGCTAGTTCCGGAGCTGAGGGGAATGTCCTACGAAGAAAGGTTGAGGGAAATCGGACTGACGACACTGGAGGACAGGAGGGATAGGGGACACATGATAACAACATACACAATAATGCGTGGAATAGATAAGGTGGACAGAGACAGGATGTTCCAGAGAGGGAACACAGAAATAAGGGGTCACAATTGGAAGCTGAAGACTCAGACGAGTCACAGGGATGTTAGGAAGCACTTCTTCTGTCACAGAGTCGTCAGGAAGTGGAATAGCCTGGCAAGTGATGTAGTGGAAGCAGGAATCATACACAGCTTTAAGACGAGGTATGACATAGCTCAGGAACCAGAAAGAGAGAGGACCTATTAGCGATCAGTGAAGAGGCGGGACCACGAGTTGAATCTCTACCCCTGCAACCACAATTAGGTGAGTACGCTTACACAATCCAGCACTCCATCAACACTATCCATCATTCTCCCACACACTTCGGCACTCTCAAGCACACACACACACACACACACACACACACACACACACACACACACACACACACACACACACACACACACACACACACACACACACACAGAAGCTAGAGCATCAGGCGCATATAACAGGAAGGGCACTGCAATGGATCAGAGAATACCTGACAGGGAGGCAACAACGAGTCATGGTACGTAATGATGTATCACAGTGGGCACCTGTGACGAGCGGGGTCCCACAGGGGTCGGTCCTAGGACCAGTGCTATTTTTGGTATATGTGAACGACATGATGGAAGGGTTAGACTCAGAAATGTCCCTGTTTGCAGATGATGTGAAGTTAATGAGGAGAATTAAATCTGATGAGGACCAGGCAGGACTTCAAAGAGACCTGGACAGACTGGACACCTGGTCCAGCAAATGGCTTCTCGAATTTAATCCTGCCAAATGCATAGTCATGAAGATAGGGGAAGGGCACAGAAGACCACAGACAGAGTATAGGCTAGGTGGCCAAAGACCGCAAACCTCACTCAAGGAGAAAGATCTTGGGGTGAGTATAACACCGAGCATGTCTCCGGAAGCACACATCAATCAGATAACTGCTGCAGCATATGGGCGCCTGGCAAACCTGAGAACAGCATTCCGATACTTTAGTAAGGAATCGTTCAAGACACTGTACACCGTGTATGTCAGGCCCATACTGGAGTATGCAGCACCTGTTTGGAACCCGCACTTGATAAAGCACGTCAAGAAACTAGAGAAAGTACAAAGGTTTGCCACAAGGTTAGTTCCAGAGCTAAGGGGAATGTCCTATGAAGAAAGATTAAGGGACATCGGCCTGACGACACTGGAGGACAGGAGGGTCAGGGGAGACATGATAACGACATATAAAATACTGCGTGGAATAGACAAGGTGGACAAAGACAGGATGTTCCAGGGAGGGGACACAGAAACAAGAGGCCACAGTTGGAAGTTGAAGACACAAATGAGTCAGAGAGATATTAGGAAGTATTTCTTCAGTCATAGAGTTGTAAGGCAGTGGAATAGCCTAGAAAATGACGTAGTGGAGGCAGGAACCATACACAGTTTTAAGACGAGGTTTGATAAAGCTCATGGAGCGGGGAGAGAGAGGGCCCAGTAGCAACCGGTGAAGAGGCGGGGCCAGGAGCTAAGACTCGACCCCTGCAACCACAAATAGGTGAGTACAAATAGGTGAATACACACACACACACACACACACACACACACACACTGCAAGACAAGACAAGAAGCTAGAGTGAAGCCACAGAGGTAAACCATAACTTTGTTGTCACTCTGGGAGCTAACTTAGACAAGCTGGCTGGCTGGGGCTCGGCAGCTCCCTCTGAAGTTTTCCTTCCTCGATCATAAGTTTTATTAGGTTGGTGAAGAATAAAATTGTGTCCGTCAAGAAGGCAGGGAAAGCAGTCACTCACCCAGCTCCTTCCTTCCTTTTCCCAGCCCCTTCCTTCCTTCCTTCCTTCCTTCCTTCCTTCCTTCCTTTCTTCCCCAGTTCCAACCCTTCCTTCCTTCCCCCTGCTCCACCCCTTCCTTCTCCTGCTCCACTCCTTTCCATCTCAATAAACTGGGTAAATCTCTCGGCTAATAAATGCCGTGCAAAGATTTCCACCAAGTGTACATCGGGCAGACAGTATGAACACTTTCTACGAGGATCATCGAACACCAAATGCAGTACGAGATGCTCAGTAGATTCAACCATTTTTCAACATGTTAGCAACAATAAGCAAAACCATTCCACGGGTGGGGTTTGAATCCATGGTCAGAAAGTCTCAAAACTCCAGACCGTCGCGGGTTCAAACCCCACCCGTGGTATGGTTTGCTTGCAATCGTGTCCTTACAATTTCGTGAGTAAAATAATCACAATATTTACCGAGAAGCTGCAGCCGTCAAACACAAATCACACGTCAGTTACAAAAGCAAAATCGGAGAATCTGCCCTTATAGCTACCTCCCCTAATTTTAATATCTTACAATGGAAACCACACGTCACTTCAGAATTCGCCCTTCCTAATACCGAACGCCAACACAAGATCAGGAATTACATAGCACATAGGAACTTCCTACCCAAATCCTACCCTATCGTCACACTCCCTAACTCCCTAACCTCTCTTCCCACACACTGACCTGACTCTCCACGCTCACCTTCACAGTAGACAGGTGCAGTTTTCCTATAAGTCTCATTTATATATATACGTTGAAGAGGACTTCAGCAGGGGGGTCGAAATATACAGATCAATTAATTTTCCGAGCTTGTCTCTACGTGGTTTATTATCGAGCATATACATATGTCGTGTCGAATAGGTAAATAGCAACACTTAAATAGCTTAAATGGCAACACTCTTCTTGCCATTAAGGGAAGCGAAAATTTGTGTAAGCAATAATTTCGCAAAAATCATTCTGAACCTTTCGAAAAAAATATATTTCATTTGTTTACTATTAAATTATTGTAAACTTATCTAAAATATATTTAGCTGGATTAGGCTAAATTAAATTGTTCTTGTTATAATAAGGTTAGGTAAATTTTCTAAGGTTCTTTTGGCAGAAAATTATTAATTTTTAACATTAACTTAAGTGAAAAAAAATATATCTTTAAACGTATAAGAAAAAAATTTAGAAAAGGACGTAACGAGTTCTTGCTATTTGACCAATTTTACCTATTCGGCACGACATATATATATATATATATATATATATATATATATATATATATATATATATATATATATATATATATATATATATATACATATATATATATATATATATATATATATATATATATATATATATATATATATATATATATATATATATATATATATATATATATATATATATATATATATATATATATATATATATATATATATATATATATATATATATATATATATATATATATATATATATATATATATATATATATATATGTATATATATATATATATATATATATATATATATATATGCAGAACAACCACAGGGTAATTGAATGATGTCCCTAGACCTTTAATGTTGCAATCAACACATCAGAAGTTTGCAATGCCGCAGAAAACAGGAAGAATTCCAAGCAAATACGTTAAGAAGAAGCGTGCTTGCTCGAGTGAGGTCGTAGAAAAGCAGATGATACATGAACAAGGCATACGAATCCAGAGTGCCTGGTGCCCGGTGCCAGAGAGATTGAATATTAAAGCATTAGCAGACAGCCAGACTGTAGTAATAACCTCACGAATGCAACGTTAGTGACATGACAATTATCAAAAATTCGATCATACTTCGATATGCTGTGAAAGGCTTAACATTGTCAATATAGGTATATCTGGCTATTGCCCTAAGAGTTTTTAAATACATCTAGAAAACTGGTCCACAGCAGACTCATTTAAAAGGAAGAAATCTGTACTTTATCCGAAAGAATGACGGCCATAGTCTAACGATCAAAACCAGGCCATTATTCCTCGGTGTGGCACTACAACACTTCACGAACCCCCATGGAATGTTTAAAGTTTCACATGCTTGACAGGCTTCTTTAGTCGAATACAGGCTAATATGTCACCAGAGACGGTAGAACTAGTGTTTTAGATGTAATCAATCCGTCAGTCTTGTTAGGAGGTAGTCAGTTCCTCCTGACCACCACCATTTGTGTACATTAATTTTACGAATATGAGTGACTATTTCTCCTTATTACTTGCTAATATTCTGAATAATTTGTGTGATTAGGCGCTTGAAAAAGTAAATGACGAATTATGCAAATTAAAGCTTCCGGATATCAAAGCTCATGGGCCCAGCAAAATATTTAATAGTTTATTATCACAAATTACTCCAGAAAATTTGGTGCTTCCGTCCAGAATTGCCTCATTTTTTATGCTGCTTGACTAATACTTTTGGGGGAAAATGACAGCAGTTTGAATTTATGTATTTGTCTAATCTATATTACCATTTCAGAATTATTGAGTAATTATTAATTTTTCTTGAACCTGATGTAAAAATTGTCAAGACGATATATGTTAAGGTTTGTGTGCTAATGTTTCTGTATGTTCATGTGTAGTTGTTGATGTAGTGAGAACAGTAACACGTCTGTCTGGGATCTTTGCTAGTATGTCTATTGTCGTGGTAAAGGTCAGTAATGAGCAGCGGAACGTCATCAGAATAAAGACATGCTTTGCAGACTCTCTTAATTAACCATAGTTGTGTGAACACTTGGTTAGTTAAACCATACTTTCTCAAGCCATGTCATGCCAGAAATGAACACCTTCACTGACAGCCATGTCAAGCCAGAGATGAACACCTCCACTGACAGCTATGTCATGCCAGAGATGAACACCTCCACTCACAGCCATGTCAGGCCAGAGATAAACACCTCCACTCACAGCCATGTCAAGCCAGAGGCGGAAATAACTAGCACTCAGATATACTGTATGCAATAGGCTGGCCAGTGCTTCTGCTACAGACAAACAAGGGTATAGAAGATGCACTAGTAAGCTGGCCACTGCGTCGTGTCTCCTCCAGAGAAGAAAAGCAGGTGCGTTCTCCATATTCAACGGTTTACGTCGTGGGGAGAAAGCTTGACTTAGCATGCTTGCAACGTAACCAGTGACGAGGCTTGCAAGCAACAAGCTGCACTGCGGCGCTATTCAAAACCCAAACATGTAACATTTTCTGCTCAGAAAAATAGATGCATTTTTGTATCCTTTAACGAGGCCCCTGTCACTCTGAGTTCCACGACGCAATACTCCTCCTTCTCTTTGCTTAAAAAATACCAGTATTTCTTTAGGACAATCAGACTTATTTTTTTCCCCACATTTGAAATTACTAATGTGTGTTATTTTACCTCGGTTCATTTTAAAGCGTAACCCAGTCTAGCTATACCGCCACCTTCCAGGATGCCATCCACAAGACACGACTCGAACACTCAGGTGTCTGAAAATAGAAGGAATAAATATGTCAGAATGGATTAAACGGATACAAGTACATACACTTAAGATATTTTTACTGAAAACTTTTCAGTCCTGGAACCTCGGTCACTTCAAATGATAAAAGATTAGATTTTGCCACCGAAGTGGCTAGTTTATTGTGCACCCCATATCCATCCTGTGGACGGTAGCGCGAGAGCATGTGGATACACAAAAGGCCTAGGAACTAGGCCCCAAAGGGTTAACAGGAATACATATGGATTTATATCTACATATCTATAGTTCACTTATCTGTTACAAGCAAATTTAGGAAATTTGCTTAGTATATCTGGTATCTTATTTTCATTAATAAGATATCTTGACATGTCACATAGGTTATTATACTGTCTGTCTCTGTATTCCTCAATAAGTGGACAATTAAGCACATAGTGTTCAAGACAGTGACACTGTCAAATGATAAAAGAGAATAAGAAACCACAGTATATGCGAGTAGTAGAGAAAGCAGGTCACTGGTATAGATTAAGTAAGCGTGTTAGGTGATCTAATACCCGATTTACGTTGCAGGACGGAATTAGCGTATAGTATCATATATGCAAGGAAAGTCGAAATATTGTATATACCAGATCTTGTTGGTGGTGGCAAATATGGATGTGCTTCAGTACAGTGGCGCCTAGCAGTGGTGGATTCACTGGGACACTTGGTCCCAAAGATGAGGGGGTACTTGTACCTCCTCCCATGGGAGACTTAGGTCTCGAGACACTCCCCAGATAGGGAGCCAAGGCCCAGTCACCACTACTTGGAAAAGTCCCGGGCCGGGAGAATACCGGCGAATAAAAAAAAAAAAACTGTTCATCAACTTAGTTTTGCTTCTCTTCTGAGTGCGCTACCTCGATCACTAGCGTACTCACTTCATACACTGAGGGCCGGGGATCGATCCCCCTGTACGGCTGTTGTCCCTGTTCACCTATCAACCCTCTAGGGAGGTTTCTTGACGGTGGTGAGGCGCTCTTGATCTTAGGAACTGGATCTGTGCTTCAGTTCAGAGAATTAAGCCTGAATACCTTCCATTCCCCCCCCCCCACGTGAGCTGTATAATCCTACGGGTTTAGCGCTCCCCCATGATTATAATTATAATGTTTACTTATCAATAAAATGGTACCTAGTTGTTAAATTGATCAAATTTGCCGCTAAATGCTCTGCATAACGAGGGATTTTCTTTACAGTAGTATGCATTGATGTCAGCTATGGTCTGTATACCTTGTACATGTTCTTGTAGAAATTAAGATATTATTATTATTATTAATTATTATTATTATTATTATTATTATTATTATTATTATTATTATTATTATTATTATTATTATTATTTATTAACACACTGGCCGATTCCCACCAAGGCAGGGTGGCCCGAAAAAGAAAAACTTTCACCATCATTCACTCCATCACTGTCTTGCCAGAAGGGTGCTTTACACTACAGTTTTTAAACTGCAACATTAACACCCCTCCTTCAGAGTGCAGGCGCTGTACTTCCCATCTCCAGGACTCAAGTCCGGCCTGCCGGCTTCCCTGAACCCCTTCATAAATATTATTTTGCTCACACTCCAACAGCACATCAAGTATTAAAAACCATTTGTCTCCATTTACTCCCATCAAACACGCTCACGCATGCCCGCTGGAAGTCCAAGCCCCCCGCACACATTATTATTATTATTATTATTATTGTTATTATTATTATTATTATTATTATTATTATTATTATTATTATCATCATCATCATCATCATCATCATTATGTTTTTATGTTCCTCTGCAGATCTGTCCAGGAAAGAAGTTGATCCACAGAGTCCAACATTGCTATGTGCCACTATATTGGACATTTGTAATTGCTACTACCGACACCATGGCACAAAGAGCTACCAAATAAACCATTTCACCTGACCTTCCACAAATGATAGTAATCCATAAAGAACAAGAAGTCTCTGGCTGGAACAACACACGAAGAAGCCGCACAAAGGAGAATGTAAATGGTCCAAGTCGGACTGAAACGTCGTCCTGGGTTTCTGTCTTTTCTCGGCGGGTTGTTTGTGTGATACTACTCCATGCTGGTTTCTTGCTGCCCTGTGACATGACTAGTACATTACCTGACTCCTTCACCTGAAACTCACGAGTGATATTTTGTGTTCTTTCATTCTGTTGCATCATCTGCAGTGACCAGAGTCCCACCACTAAAATGCATGCAGTTAAAATGTTTTAAGTCATTGTTCTTGTATCCTTTCTTCCAGGTCGAGGTATACCTGTTTACTGCTAAGATAAGAGGGTTGCACATCGCCCGGGAATTAAATCCACGTTCCTACGGTTGTGGGAACAAAACCTCGCACCACTGAGTTGTTTTCTGACAAAATTGATTGATTTAAAGTGTTCGTAGCAACAACGAAAGTAAAATATTCATTAAATAACATATTTCATGTTATTTAGTGAATGTTTCGATAAGGATCAAATGATCTTGATCTAAGAATATGTAATTCCTCTCCCGCTCCTCTGATCAAATCTAAATTTCCCAGGCGTTGAATGATACGTATGGGTTTAGCGTTACCCCGTGGTTCCTTGTATGGTGACTGGTGTTCCTTATCTGGTTGTGGTCGTTCCTTGTATGGGGACTGTTCCTTACCTGGCCGTGGTGGTTCCTTGTATGATGACTGGTGTTCCTTATCTGGTTGTGGTCGTTCCTTGTATGGGGACTGTTCCTTACCTGGTCGTGGTGGTTCCTTGTATAATGACTGGTATTCCTTACCTGGTCGTGGTGGTTCCTTGTATGGTGACTGTTCCTTACCTGGTCGTGGTGGTTCCTTGTATAATGACTGGCCTTCCTTACCTGGTCGTGGTGGTTCCTTGTATGGTGACTGTTCCTTACCTCGTCGTGGTGGTAACTTGTATGGTGACTGTTCCTTACCTGGTCGTGGTGTTTCCTTGTATGGTGACTGTTCCTTACCCGGTTGTGGTGGTTCCTTGTGTGGTGACTGGTGTTCCTTACCTGGTTGAGGTAGTACCTTGTTTGATGACTGCTCCTTACCTGGTCGTGGTGGTACCTTGTATTGTGACTGTTCCTTACCTGGTTGTGGTGGTTCTTTGTGTGGTGACTGTTCCTTACCAGGTTGTGGTAGTACCTTGTATGGTGACTGTTCCTTACCTCGTCGTGGTGGTAACTTGTATGGTGACTGTTCCTTACCTGGTCGTGGTGTTTCCTTGTATGGTGACTGTTCCTTACCCGGTTGTGGTGGTTCCTTGTGTGGTGACTGGTGTTCCTTACCTGGTTGAGGTAGTACCTTGTTTGATGACTGCTCCTTACCTGGTTGTGGTGGTTCCTTGTATGGTGACTTCCTTACCTGGTTGTGGTGGTTCTTTATATGGTGACTGGTGTTCCTTATCTGGTTGTGGTGGTTCCTTGTGTTGTTACTGTTCCTTACCTGGTTGTGGTGGTTCCTTGTATGGTGACTGGTGTTCCTTATCTGGTTGTGTTGGTTCCTTGTATGGTGACTGGTGTTCCTTACCTGGTCGTGGTGGTTCCTTGTGTGATGACTGTTCCTTATCTGGTTGTAGTGGTTCCTTTTATGGTGACTGTTCCTTACATGACTGAGGTGGTTCCTTGTATGATGACTGTTCCTGTGGCATGCAAAGAGAACGTAACATATATTCGGCGCATGTACACACCACCTCCCCCAACCAGCGAACCAGGTAACTGAGGGCTGACGATGGGGCCCCGTCGTTCAACCAGTAACCAGGTTCCAGCCAATAAGAAGATGCTTTTGGCAATCGCAAAGGTTATGTGGGTACCACTCTCTTGACTGCCCTTGTCATTCCCATTCTAGAGCTGGTTGAAGCACGGTCTGCTCTCTAGTGGCTTCTATTCTGCCTTGTTTACGGTGGATTGCACTAATACCTATCACTGTACATAGTGTATATGTACATACATATATATGTAAGGACATATGTATGTACATACATATATACATACTTCTGTTCTAAATTGGTGAAGGATAATATAAGTCAGAACTTTTCTGCTATGTTTATTTTGCTCCCTTTACACCCAGGATAACAGGCCATTTGGGAATCCTGGGTTGTAATAGTTCCTAACCTGGTTGTGGTGGTTCCTTGCATGGTGACTGTTTCTTACCTGTTTGTGGTGGTTCCTTGCATGGTGACTGTTCCTTACCTGGTTGTGGTGGTTCCTTGTAGGGTGACTGTTCCTTACCTGATTGTGGTGGTTCCTTGTATGGTGATTGGTGTTCCTTACCTGGTTGTGGTGGTTCCTTGTACGGTGATTGGTGTTCCTTACCTGGTTGTGGTGGTTCCTTGTGTGGTGACTGTTCCTTACCTGGTCGTGGTGGTTCTTTGTATGGTGACTGGGGTTCCTTACCTGGTTGTGGTGGTTCCTTTTGTGGTGACTGTTCCTTACCTGGTCGTGGTGGCTCCATGTATGGTGACTGGTGTTCCTTACCTGGTTGTGGTGGTTCCTTGTATGGTGACTGGTGTTCCTTACCTGGTTGTGGTGGTTCCTTGTATGGTGACTGGTGCTCCTTATCTTTTTGTGTTGGTTCCTTGTATGGTGACTGGTGTTCCTTACCTTGTCGTGGTGGTTCCTTGTATGGTGACTGGTGCTCCTTATCTGGTTGTGTTGGTTCCATGTATGGTGACTGGTGTTCCTTACCTGGTTGTGGTGGTTCCTTGTATGGTGACTGGTGTTCCTTACCTGGTCGTGGTGGCTCCTTATATGGTGACTGGTGTTCCTTACCTGGTTGTGGTGATTCCTTGTATAGTGACTGGTGTTCCTTACCTGGTCGTGGTGGTTCGTTGTATGGTGACTGGGGTTCTTTACCTGGTTGTGGTGGTTCCTTGTGTGGTGACTGTTCCTTACTTGGTCACAGTGGCTCCATGTATGGTGACTGGTGTTCCTTACCTGGTTGTGGTGGTTCCTTGTTTAGTGACTGGTGTTCCTTACCTGATTGTGGTGGTTCCTTGTATGGTGACTGGAGTTCCTTACCTGGTTGTGGTGGTTCCTTGTATGGTGACTGGTGTTCCTTACCTGGTCGTGGTGCTTCCTTGTATGGTGACTGGTGCTCCTTATCTGGTTGTGTTGGTTTCTTGTATGGTTATGGTGTTCCTTATCTGGTCGTGGTGGTTCCTTGTATGATGACTGGTGCTCCTTATCTGGTTGTGTTGGTTCCTAGTTTGGTGATTGGTGTTCTTTACCTGGTCGAGGTGGTTCCTTGTATGCTGACTGGTGTTCCTTACCTGGTCGTGGTGGTTCCTTGTATGATGACTGGTGTTCCTTACCTGGTCGTGGTGCTTTCTTGTATGGTGACTGTTGTTCCGTACCTGGCTGTGGTTGCTCCATGTATGGTGAATGGTGTTCCTTACCTGGTTGTGGTGGTTTCTTGTATGGTTATGGTGTTCCTTGCCTGGTTGTGGTGGTTCCTTGTATTGTGACTGGTGCTCCTTATCTGGTTGTGTTGGTTCCGTGTTTGGTGATTGGTGTTCCTTACCTGGTTGTGGTGGTTCCTTTTATGGTGGCTGGTGTTCCTTACCTGGTCGTGGTGGTTCCTTGTATGGTGACTGGTGTTCCTTACCTGGTCGTGGTGGTTCCTTGTATGGTGACTGGTGCTCCTTATCTGGTTGTGTTGGTTTCTTGTATGGTGATTGGTGTTCCTTACCTGGTTGTGGTGGTTCCTTGTATTGTGACTGGTGCTCCTTATCTGGTTGTGTTGGTTCCTTGTATGGTGATTGGTGTTCCTTACCTGGTTGTGGTGGTTCCTTTTATGGTGGCTGGTGTTCCTTACCTGGTCGTGGTGGTTCCTTGTATGGTGACTGGTGTTCCTTACCTGGTCGTGGTGGTTCCTTGTATGGTGACTGGTGCTCCTTATCTGGTTGTGTTGGTTTCTTGTATGGTGATTGGTGTTCCTTACCTGGTTGTGGTGGTTCCTTGTATTGTGACTGGTGCTCCTTATCTGGTTGTGTTGGTTCCTTGTATGGTGATTGGTGTTCCTTACCTGGTTGTGGTGGTTCCTTTTATGGTGGCTGGTGTTCCTTACCTGGTCGTGGTGGTTCCTTGTATGATGACTGGTGTTCCTTACCTGGTCGTGGTGCTTTCTTGTATGGTGACTGTTGTTCCGTACCTGGCTGTGGTTGCTCCATGTATGGTGAATGGTGTTCCTTACCTGGTTGTGGTGGTTCCTTGTATTGTGACTGGTGCTCCTTTTCTGGTTGTGTTGGTTTCTTGTATGGTTATGGTGTTCCTTGCCTGGTTGTGGTGGTTCCTTGTATTGTGACTGGTGCTCCTTATCTGGTTGTGTTGGTTCCTTGTATGGTGATTGGTGTTCCTTACCTGGTTGTGGTGGTTCCTTTTATGGTGGCTGGTGTTCCTTACCTGGTCATGGTGGCTCTTTGTATGGTGACTGGTGTTCCTTACCTGGTCGTGGTGGTTCCTTGTATGGTAACTGGTGTTCCTTACCTGGTCGTGGTGTTTCTTTGTATGGTGACTGGTGTTCCTTACCTGGTCGTGGTGGTTCCTTGTATGGTGACTGGTGTTCCTTACCTGGTTGTGGTAGTTCCTTGTATGGTGACTGGTGTTCCTTACCTGGTTGTGGTGGTTCCTTGTATGGTGACTGGTGTTCCTTACCTGGTTGTGGTAGTTCCTTGTGTGGTGTCTGTTCCTTACCTGGTTGAGGTGGTTCCTTTAGTGGTGACTGGCGATCCCTTGTTTGGTTACTGATGATCACTTACATGATGACAGGTGATCACCTTGAAGATTGAGACACTTATGCAGCATATGGGAATCTTTATTCAGGAAACGTTTCGCCACACAGTGGCTTCATCAGTCCAATACAAAGAGGAAGGCGTAAGGAGAGGAGGAGTATGAGGTAATCAGTCCCTCAGCCTGGAGTCGATGTGTTCAGTCCATCAATCCTGTAGAATGTACAGCATAGGGCCGTAGACGTGGCTTATATACTGTAGTGAAGTGAGGTGAAGCAGGCGGAGGCGGGGTCATAGTGGTATCATCCACTAGTCGAAGTAGGTCTTCGTCCAAAGGTTGAACAAGTGTTGAAGAATTCTTTGTAACAAGATCCCATGATGCTGCAGTGTCTGACAGTTGTGATGAATGGTTTGAAAAACCGACAAGTTGAAGATTGAGACACTTATGCAACACATGGGAATCTTTATTCAGGAAACGTTTCGCCACACTGTGGCTTCATCAGTCCAATACAAAGAGGAAGGCGTAAGGAGAGGAGGAGTATGAGGTAATCAGTCCCTCAGCCTGGAGTCGATGTGTTCATTCCATCAATCTTGTAGAATGTACACCATAGGGCCGTAGACGTGGCTTATATACTGTCAGACATTGCAGCATCATGGGATCTTGTTACAAAGAATTCTTCAACACTTGTTCAACCTTTGAACGAAGACCTACTTCGACTAGTGGATGGTACCACTATGACCCCGCCTCCGCCTGCTTCACCTCACCTCACTACAGTATATAAGCCACGTCTACGGCCCTATGATGCTGTATAGCCCTTGTGGCTTAGCGCTTCTTTTTGATTATAATAATACGGCCCTATGCTGTACATTCTACAAGATTGATGGACTGAACACATCGACTCTAGGCTGAGGGACTGATTACCTTATACTCCTCCTCTCCTTACGCCTTCCTCTTTGTATTGGACTGATGAAGCCACTGTGTGGCGAAAAGTTTCCTGAATAAAGATTCCCATATGCTGCATAAGTGTCTCAATCTTCAACTTGTCGGTTTTTCAAACCATTCATCACAGGTGATCACCTATATGATGACTGGTTATCACTTGAATGGGGACTTGTGATTCCTTGTATGGGGACTGGTGATTCCTTGTATGGGGACTGGTGATTCCTTGTATGGGGGCTGGTGATTCCTTGTATGGGGACTGATGATTCCTTGTATGGGGGCTGGTGATTCCTTGTATGGGGGCTGGTGATTCCTTGTATGGGGACTGGTGATTCCTTGTATGGGGGCTGGTGATTTCTTGTATGGGGACTGGTGATTCCTTGTATGGGGACTGGTGATTCCTTGTATGGGGGCTGGTGATTCCTTGTATGGGGACTGGTGATTCCTTGTATGGGGGCTGGTGATTCCTTGTATGGGGGCTGGTGATTCCTTGTATGGGGACTGGTGATTCCTTGTATGGGGGCTGGTGATTCCTTATATGGGGGCTGGTGATTCCTTGTATGGGGACTGGTTATCACTTGAATGGGGACTTGTGATCCCTTGTATGGGGACTGGTGATTCCTTGTATGGGGACTGGTGATTCCTTGTATGGGGGCTGGTGATTCCTTTTATGGGGACTGGTGATTCCTTGTATGGGGACTGGTGATTCCTTGTATGGGGGCTGGTGATTCTTTGTATGGGGACTGGTGATTCCTTGTATGGTGACTGGTGATCCCTTGTATGGTGACTGTTAATCCCTTGTATACTGACTGTTGTTCCCTTGTATGGTGACTGGTGACCCCATGTATGGTGATTGGAGATCACTTGTATGGTGACTGGTGATCATTTGTATGGTGACTGTTGATTACTTGCATGGTGACTGGTGATTACTTGAATGGTGACTCGTGATTACTTGTATGGTGACTGGTGATTACTTGTATGGTGACTGGTGATCACTTGTATTGTGACTACTGATCCCTTTTATGGTGACTGGTGATCCCTTGCATGGTGACTGATCCGTTGTATGGTGACTGTTGTTCCCTTGAAGGGTGACTGGTGATCCCTTGTATGGTGACTGGTGATCACTTGTATGGTGACTAGTGATGCCTTGTATGGTGACTGGTGAATGCTTGTATGGTGACTGGTGAATACTTGTATGGTGACTGGTGAATACTTTTATGGTGACTGGTGATTACTTGTATGGTGACTGGTGTTTACTTTTATTTCTGACTGATGATCACTTTTATGGTGATTGGTAATTACTTGTATAGTGACTGGTGATTACTTGTATGGTGATTGATCACTTACATGGTGGCTGGTGAATGCTTATATGGTGACTGGTGAATACTTGTATGGTGACTGATGATCACTTGTATGGTGATTAGTGATCCCTTGTATGGTGACTCGTGCTTAATTGTATGGTGACTGGTAATCACTTGTATGGTGACTTTTGTTCACTTATATGGTGACTGGTGGTCCCTTGTATGATGAATGGTGATCCCTTGGATGGTGACTGGTTATCCCTTGTATAGTGACTATTTGTTCCTTCTTTCAGTAGTGTTGATTCCTTCTTTCAGTAGTGCAGATTTCTTCTTTCAGTAGTGTTGATTCCTTCTTTCAGTAGTGCAGATTTCTTCTTTCAGTAGTGTTGATTCCTTCTTTCAGTAGAGCTGATTCCTTCTTTTAGTAGTGTTGATTCCTTCTTTCAGTAGTGTTGATTCCTTCTTTCAGTAGTGCAGATTCCTTCTTTCAGTAGTGTTGATTCCTTCTTTCAGTAGAGCTGATTCCATCTTTCAGTAGTGTTGATTCCTTCTTTCAGTAGTGTTCATTCCTTCTTTCAGTAGTGTTGATTCCATCTTTCAGTAGTGTTGATTCCATCTTTCAGCAGCATTGATTCTTCTTTCACTAGTGTTGATTCCTTCTTTCAGTAGTGTTGATTCCTACTTTCAGTAGTGTTGATTCCTACTTTCAGTAGTGTTGATTCCTACTTTCAGTAGTGTTGATTCCTACTTTCAGTAGTGTTGATTCCTTCTTTCACTAGTGTTGATTCCTTCTTTCAGTAGCATTGATTCCTTCTTTCACTAGTGTTGATTCCTTCTTCCAGTAGTGTTGATTCCTTCTTTCAGTAGTGTTGATTCCTTCTTTCACTAGTGTTGATTCCTTCTTTCAGTAGCATTGATTCCTTCTTTCACTAGTGTTGATTCCTACTTTCAGTAGCGTTGATTCCTTCTTTCACTAGTGTTGATTCCTTCTTTCAGTAGTGTTGATTCCTACTTTCAGTAGCGTTGATTCCTTCTTTCACTAGTGTTGATTCCTTCTTTCAGTAGTGTTGATTCCTACTTTCAGTAGTGTTGATTCCTTCTTTCACTAGTGTTGATTCCTTCTTTCAGTAGTGTTGATTCCTACTTTCAGTAGCGTTGATTCCTTCTTTCACTAGTGTTGATTCCTTCTTTCAGTAGTGTTGATTCCTACTTTCAGTAGTGTTGATTCCTTCTTTCAGTAGTGTTGATTCCTACTTTCAGTAGTGTTGATTCCTTCTTTCAGTAGTGTTGATTCCTACTTTCAGTAGTGTTGATTCCTTCTTTCACTAGTGTTGATTCCTTCTTTCAGTAGTGTTGATTCCTACTTTCAGTAGTGTTGATTCCTTCTTTCACTAGTGTTGATTCCTTCTTTCAGTAGTGTTGATTCCTACTTTCAGTAGCGTTGATTCCTTCTTTCACTAGTGTTGATTCCTTCTTTCAGTAGTGTTGATTCCTACTTTCAGTAGTGTTGATTCCTTCTTTCAGTAGTGTTGATTCCTACTTTCAGTCGTGTTGATTCCTACTTTCACTAGTGCTGATTTATTCTTTCAGTAGCTTCAATATTTCTAATGAAAAAGAAATATCCACACAATTTTCAGTAACTTCAGGAATCGTTCCCGATTGAAAACAAAACTCGCGACCCAATTATACATCGGTTCGTCGCCCGGCAAACTTTACTAATTGGCTTTTGTTAGGGTAATTGCCCTGTGCTAGCTAAATGGGGCTTTTGTGAGTTAAGCGGCAGGGTTTTCAGCCGATTCTGACTTTTTTTTTTTTTTGGGGGGGGGGGGGAAGGATTTTTTTTAGTGTATCTTCGTCGTGGTTTTGGCTGCAGGGTGTGTGTGTGTGTGTGGGTGGGTGGGTGTGTGTGTGTGTATGTGTGTGTGTGTGTGTGTGTGTGTGTGTGTGTATGTGTGTGTGTGTATGTGTGTGTGTGTGTATGTGTGTGTGTGTGTGTGTGTGTGTGTGTGTGTGTATGTGTGTGTGTGTGTGTGTATGTGTGTGTGTGTGTGTGTGTGTGTGTGTATGTGTGTGTGTGTGTGTGTGTACTCACCTAATTGTACTCACCTAATTGTGGTTGCAGGGGTCGAGACTCAGCTCCTGGCCCCGCCTCTTCACTGATCGCTACTGGATCCTCTCTCTCTCTGCTTCCTGAGCTTTGTCATACCTCTTCTTAAAACTATGTATGGTTCCTGCCTCCACTACTTCACTTGCTAGGCTATTCCACTTGCTGACAACTCTATGACTGAAGAAATACTTCCTAACGTCCCTGTGACTCGTCTGAGTCTTCAGCTTCCAGTTGTGACCCCTTGTCCCAGTGTCCCCTCTCTGGAACATCCTATCTCTGTCCACCTTGTCTATTCCCCGCAGTATCTTGTATGTCGTTATCATGTCTCCCCTGACCCTTCTGTCCTCCAGTGTCGTCAGTCCGATTTCCCTTAACCTTTCCTCGTACGACATTCCCTTGAGCTCTGGGACTAGCCTTGTTGCAAACCTTTGTACTTTCTCTAACTTCTTGAAGTGCTTGACCAGGTGTGGGTTCCAGACTGGTGCTGCATACTCCAGTATGGGCCTAACATACACAGTGTACAGTGTCTTGAACGATTCCTTATTAAGGTATCGGAACGCTATTCTCAGGTTTGCCAGGCGCCCGTATGCTGCAGCGGTTATTTGGTTGATGTGTGCCTCCGGTGATGTGCTCGGTGTTATGGTCACCCCAAGGTCTTTCTCCCTGAGTGAGGTCTGTAGTCTTTGTCCACCTAGCCTATACTCTGTCTGCGGTCTTCTTTGCCCCTCCCCAATCTTCATGACTTTGCATTTGGCTGGATTGAATTCGAGAAGCCAGTTGCTGGACCACATGTCCAGCCTGTCCAGGTCTCTTTGCAGTCCTGCCTCATCCTCGTCCGATTTAATTCTTCTCATCAACTTCACATCATCTGCGAACAGGGACACTTCAGAGTCTATTCCTTCCATCATGTCGTTCACATATATCAAAAATAGCACTGGTCCTAGAACTGACCCCTGTGGGACCCCGCTCGTAACAGGCGCCCACTGTGATACCTCTTCACGTACCATGATTCGTTGCTGCCTCCCTGTCAGGTATTCCCTTATCCATTGCATTGCCCTCCCTTTTACGTGCGCCTGATCCTCCAGCTTCTGCACTAATCTCTTGTGGGGAACTGTGTCAACGGCCTTCCTGCAGTCTAGGAAAACGCA
>NC_091305.1:43857597-43900097 GCF_038502225.1 Cherax quadricarinatus
AGTGGTGGGGAGGTATTATCCAAGGTGCTTGAGCAGTGGTGGGGAGGTATTATCCAAGGTGATTGAGCAGTTGTGGGGAGGTATTATCCAAGGTGATTGAGCAGTGGTGGGGAGGTATTATCCAAGGTGATTGAGCAGTGGTGGGGAGGTATTATCCAAGGTGCTTGAGCAGTGGAGGGGAGGTATTATCCAAGGTGCTTGAGCAGTGGTGGGGAGGTATTATCCAAGGTGCTTGAGCAGTTGTGGGGAGGTATTATCCAAGGCGCTTGAGCAGTGGTTTGGAGGTATTATCCAAGGTGCTTGAACAGTGGTGGGGAGGTATTATCCAAGGTGCTTGTGCAGTGCTGGAGAGGTATTATCCAAGGTGCTTGAGCAGTGGTGAGGAGGTATTATCCAAGGTGCTTGAGCAGTGGTGGGGAGGTATAATCCAAGGTGCTTGAACAGTGGTGGGGAGGTATTATCCAAGGTGCTTGAGCAGTGGTGGGGAGGTATTATCCAAGGTGCTTGAGCAGTTGTGGGGAGGTATTATCCAAGGCGCTTGAGCAGTGGTTTGGAGGTATTATCCAAGGTGCTTGAACAGTTGTGGGGAGGTATTATCCAAGGCGCTTGAGCAGTGGTTTGGAGGTATTATCCAAGGTGCTTGAACAGTTGTGGGGAGGTATTATCCAAGGCGCTTGAGCAGTGGTTTGGAGGTATTATCCAAGGTGCTTGAACAGTTGTGGGGAGGTATTATCCAAGGCGCTTGAGCAGTGGTTTGGAGGTATTATCCAAGGTGCTTGAACAGTTGTGGGGAGGTATTATCCAAGGTGCTTGAGCAGTGGTTTGGAGGTATTATCCAAGGTGCTTGAGCAGTGGTTTGGAGGTATTATCCAAGGTGCTTGAGCAGTGGTGGGGAGGTATTATCCAAGGTGATTGCGCAGTGGTGAAGAGACATTATCCAGGATGTTAATTAAGGACTAGTAGTGATATGTTGTCTACAGGAACACTAACGTGAATTCATTATGCATGACAATATATAATGCACTATACCCAACAATACACGGTACAATATCATGAGTTGGAATCAGAGAAAATGAAGAGATCAAGCGGAGGTATTTCTCTGCGCCTCAATTTTTCGTCTCTCAGACATCACACAATATGCACATATTAGCTCATTGTGGATAACTCAAATTACCACGACCTGATCGCCACATCCAGACCTCACCTTTACTTCTACATCACCAAACTCTAGTTCTAGACCTCACCTTCATCCCTGAATAATGAAATCAAATTCAGACCTCACCTTCACCTATACATTACTTAATTCTATATCAGGATCTCACATTCACCCGGTGTTATCAGACCATCACTGTTCTTTATGTGCTACTGATTGTGTTTCTTGAACATGTTAAACCTCAACTGGATGAAACATCGTTTAAATGAGATTTTCTTGCATGCTATATCTATTCGACTTACCATCACATGTCCACATGCATTCCTGGACATTGGGAAGCGGTGGTGGCGATGTGTAGTGAAGGATAGTGGGGCAGTGATGGCGATCTGTACCGAAAGCTATTGGGCCAGTCAGTGGTAATGATGTGTAATGCAGGAAAAGGGAGGGTGTGGTGATGATACGACCCATCTCGCTTGGGAAGGCCCTGTGTTGATGGTACGACTCAGTTTAAGCCCTCCCAAGCTTACTAGCTCTTCCGGCCCTCCCAGGACTTTCAGACATCCCTCACTGTATCAGTCCTCTCCTCAGATTTTCTCAATTCCTAGCTCCTTACCCCTCGAGCCTTTACTTCGGTCCTTCCCTTTCTTCCACTCTCTCAGTTCACGTCGATTTTCTTACCTCTTCAACTCCCCAAACTTTAAGATTCTGAATCTCAGAGCTTCATTCCCGAGGCCAGGATTCGCTCAGGTATTCCAGGTATCTCACCCTTCCTATTTGTTCCTTCCCAGATCAGACTCGCCAGGTCTTCACTTTTCCCTACCCATAGGTAGTAATAGTCTATTCAGCGACTAAGATCCATCACTTTTAGTTCCCTACTCTCAATAGCTGGCGTAGCATTACCAGATTTCTGCTTCACAAAGAAGTATCCTGCGCAGCGTAATCTATGCTGCTCGCACGTTTCTTCACCCAGGAAGGGTGAAAATTCGTGCCAGGAACTTTTTGATAGCACCTCGTACTGTAGGCACCTCAGGTTAAATGCCAGCTTTATCAATTCATACTTTCTCTCCTGACCTGTTATATCCTAGTAACCCCAGCCTCCTAGCCCTCAATGTGCAAGATAAGATGGCGGATACATTCCGCGGCAATGAGCACTCATGTTCTTCTGAGTAAATGAATGCAGCAGTATGAAGGCACAAACAAAATGTCGAGGAAGGATCTGTGAACATCAACGTCGCGAAAAGAAATCCAGCAACTGTGAGTGATTAATGTACGAGATTAATGTACAAGATTAATTTATAAGATTAATATGCACTGCCATGGAATGCTGACGTGCGCAATGTGTAATCACGACACACACATACACACACTAGCAGCATCAGTCTACACTACCCTTATCGCTGGCATAATCCCAAACAAGGGAAAAATACCAGGAAAAATAAGGAATATCAGCGAGTTAATTCCCAGGAAAAATAAGGAATATCAGCTTAAGGCGTAGAGGAGAGGAGGCAGAGACGAAAAATATTAACTAGTGTAGTCCAGGTATGTTTGTGTGTGTGTTTTCAGAGGTAGGAGAAGGTTTCCAGGCTGAAATCTGGAAACTGCTTTCAACCATAACTAGGCAAAGATGAGGAATGCTGTGAGAGAATGTTGTATACGTGTGTTGGAGAGAGGATGGCAGTGTCATACTGGAGGAAAAATTAACATTCTTGTGTGGGTGATTATTAGGATTTGTCAAAATTTGCTGACCTCTCTCTTGTGTATGAGGGAGAGTTTATATGAAAGGTATTCAATATCGACAAGATGGGTATCTTTATTTGTAGACGTTTCGCCATCCAGTGGAGAAACGTCTACAAGTGCAAGGACATAATGGCAAGACTGTAGAACTATATACAGTCTACAGTCTTCACATTATATCCTGGTATTGGTAAAGCCACTAGATAGTGAAATGTCTACAAAAAAAGATACCCAGTTGTTGCATATATCTAATTCTTGTGGTAGTAGTACAAACTTCTGAAACTTGCACTTTAGTTAATCTTCTGTAACAGTAATAGTAGCAACTTGGTCAGTGTTCAGTGGTCAGTCGTCACGTGAGGTCACAAACCCTGAGCTGCTTTGGGGATTAGCGTGGACGGTTACAAAGCATGGCTTGCTTCTGCAGTGTTTTAAAAACTGAGTTTGGAGAGTTGAAGGAGGAGGTCTTGCTTCTCCAGGAGGAGATTAGGAGGCTGAAGGTCCACCTCAATGGGCCTGGGAGAGAGTGTGAGGTGGTTGGAGATGTGGGGAATGAGGCTTCTAGCAGTGAGGTGCAGTCTGTCTCTCACTGTGAGGAGGCTGTAGGTGGGGAGGTAGCAACGGGTACCAGCAGTGAGGTGCAGCCCAGCACCTGCTACAAGTGGCGAGTTGTTCACAGTAATGGGAGGCGCATCAGAGTAAGGAAAGTTAAGAGTGAAGATCTGAAGGTAGGAAATCGCTTCTCTGTTCTCCAGGATGAATGTACTTCAGTGGCCAGTGAAGGTAAGGGTACTACTGCCCCTGCTAATGAAGGTAAGCGCATTCTTGTGGTTGGTGACTCTCAGGTAAGATATGTTGACCGTGCTTTTTGTAATAGGAATAAGAAGATGAGAGATAGAGTGTGCTTCCCTGGAGCTGGTGTTGGGGACATTGTCAACAGACTGGATAATATCATGTCAGGTAATGGGAACAAGCCCATTATCTGTCTCAGTGCTGGTGGAAATGATATTGGGAAGGGTAGGAGAGAAGAGCTGCTAGATAAGTACAGGTCAGCTATAGATTTCATTAAGTCTAAGGGAGGGATCCCAATCATATGTAGCATCTTGCCTAGAAGGGGAGTAGGAAATGAATGGTTGTCTAGGGCAATTGGTGTAAATTGCTGGCTAGACAGATACTGCAAGGAACTTGCAATCCCATTCATTGACAACTGGAACAACTTTTATGGCAAACATGATATGTATGCAAGGGATGGGGTTCATCTCTCTGGGGCAGGGGTGGTAGCACTTGCAGACTCGATTGAGAAGGCCATTGGTGAAATGCCTATGATTTTAAACTGATGGAAGATAGAGGTATGGGTGTGTGTGGGAAACAAGCAGGTTGCAACACTAGGGTTGGAAACAGTAAAAGTATAAAAGGCATTCAGCATGAAGTTATAAATAAAGACAATAGAACAGGTCAGAAAACAAAGGGGGACAGCAGAGGGCAGCAAGGGACTAGCTCCCTTAAGGTTTACTATACTAATAGCAGGAGTGTTAGAAATAAGATAGATGAGCTAAGATTAATTGCAAGTGCAGGAAACATAGATATTATTGCTATAACAGAGACCTGGCTCAATCTGAAAGATAGAGAGATGCCATCTGAATGTCACATACAAGGCTATAAATTATTCCACACTGACAGGGTCAACAGGAAAGGTGGTGGAGTAGCGATGTATGTCAGAGACAATTTAAATTGTTGTGTTAGACAAGATATTAAATTAGAAGCGTCAGCCACTGAATCTGTTTGGTTACAGCTTCTCGAGGGCCGAGAAAAACTAATTTTGGGTGTGATTTACAGGGCCCCAAATCTTGATAGGGAGTGCAGTAAACTTCTATGGGACGAAATTCGTAAGGCATCTACATACGAAAATGTTGTGCTAATGGGAGATTTCAACTATAGACAGATTGACTGGAGCAATTTGACAGGAAATTTAGAGTCGGGTGACTTTCTTGATACGATCCAGGATTGTTTTTTAAAACAGTTTGTGACAGAGCCAACTAGGGGAAATAACCTCCTTGACTTGGTTCTTGCCAGTAGGGAAACACTAATTAATAATCTTGAGGTTAATGATGAGCTTGGGGAGAGTGATCACAAATCACTCAGTTTTAACATATCATGGAATTCCCCTAATAATGGCAATCAAGTCTCCGTCCCTGACTTTCGCTTGGCTGATTTCATAGGACTGAAAAATTACTTAGGTGGGCTGAACTGGAATGACCTGACTAGGGGTCAGGTAGGTGGTGATGGTTGCCGATATGATGCTTTCCAGGGCATAGTTCTAGCTGCTCAGTCAAATTATGTTCCAAATAGGGAAATCAGATCAAACAAAAATGATCCTAAATGGATGAACAATAGATTAAAATATCTGATTGGTCAAAAGAGAGGCATATATAGGCAAATCAAAAGAGGAGAGGGGCAATTAAGAAATCGATATATTCAGTTAAAGAGAGAAATAAAAAAGGGAATTAGAAAAGCAAAAAGAGATTATGAGGTTAAAGTTGCAAGAGAATCGAAGACTAACCCAAAAGGATTCTTTCAGGTATACAGAAGTAAGATCAGGGACAAGATAGGCCCACTCAAAAGTTCCTCGGGTCAGCTCACTGACAGTGATAAGGAAATGTGTAGAATTTTTAACACATACTTCCTCTCAGTTTTTACACAGGAGGATACCAGTGATATTCCAGTAATGATAAATTATGTAGAACAGGACGATAATAAACTGTGCACTATTAGGGTCACAAGTGACATGGTCCTTAGGCAAATAGATAAATTAAAACCTAACAAATCCCCAGGCCCTGATGAACTGTATGCAAGGGTTCTAAAGGAATGTAAAGAGGAGCTTAGCACACCTTTGGCTAATCTTTTCAACATATCACTACAAACTGGCATGGTGCCAGATAAGTGGAAAATGGCAAATGTGATACCTATTTTCAAAACAGGTGACAGGTCCTTAGCTTCGAACTATAGACCAATAAGCCTAACCTCCATAGTGGGAAAATTTATGGAATCAATAATTGCCGAGGCAGTTCGTAGCCACCTTGAAAAGCATAAATTAATCAACGAATCTCAGCATGGTTTTACAAAGGGACGTTCCTGCCTTACGAATTTATTAACTTTTTTCACTAAGGTATTTGAGGAGGTAGATCATGGTAACGAATATGATATTGTGTATATGGACTTCAGTAAGGCTTTTGACAGGGTCCCACATCAGAGACTATTGAGGAAAATTAAAGCACATGGAATAGGAGGAGAAATTTTTTCCTGGATAGAGGCATGGTTGACAAATAGGCAGCAGAGAGTTTGCATAAATGGGGAGAAATCAGAGTGGGGAAGCGTCACGAGCGGTGTTCCACAGGGGTCAGTGTTGGGCCCCCTGCTGTTCACAATCTACATAAACGACATAGATGAGGGCATAAAGAGCGACATCGGCAAGTTTGCCGATGACACCAAAATAGGCCGTCGAATTCATTCTGACGAGGACATTCGAGCACTCCAGGAAGATTTGAATAGACTGATGCAGTGGTCGGAGAAGTGGCAGATGCAGTTTAATATAGACAAATGCAAAGTTCTAAATGTTGGACAGGACAATAACCATGCCACATATAAACTAAATAATGTAGATCTTAATATTACGGATTGCGAAAAAGATTTAGGAGTTCTGGTTAGCAGTAATCTGAAACCAAGACAACAGTGCATAAGTGTTCGCAATAAAGCTAATAGAATCCTTGGCTTCATATCAAGAAGCATAAATAATAGGAGTCCTCAGGTTGTTCTTCAACTCTATACATCCTTGGTTAGGCCTCATTTAGATTATGCTGCACAGTTTTGGTCACCGTATTACAGAATGGATATAAATTCTCTGGAAAATGTACAAAGGAGGATGACAAAGATGATCCCATGTATCAGAAACCTTCCCTATGAGGATAGACTAAGGGCCCTGAAACTGCACTCTCTAGAAAGACGTAGAATTAGGGGGGATATGATTGAGGTTTATAAGTGGAAGACAGGAATAAATAAAGGGGATGTAAATAGTGTGCTGATAATATCTAGCCTAGACAGGACTCGCAGCAATGGTTTTAAGTTGGAAAAATTCAGATTCAGGAGGGATATAGGAAAGTACTGGTTTGGTAATAGAGTTGTGGATGAGTGGAACAAACTCCCAAGTACCGTTATAGAGGCCAGAACGTTGTGTAGCTTTAAAAATAGGTTGGATAAATACATGAGTAGATGTGGGTGGGTGTGAGTTAGACCTGATAGCTTGTGCTAACGGGTCGGTTGCCGTGTTCCTCCCTTGAGTCAATGTGACCTGACCTGACTAGGTTGGGTGCATTGGCTTAAGCCGGTAGGGACTTGGACCTGCCTCGCATGGGCCAGTAGGCCTTCTGCAGTGTTCCTTCGTTCTTATGTTCTTATGTTCTTAACTTTTTTTTTTTTCTATAATTTCCTGGGTGTCAGTCTGTGTGTTTGTGAAGCCTCTAACACGCCCTGACATCGATCTCTGTAAGGCCGGTTCAATCTCTGTGATGGATACGTGTCTATCAGTTTGAGTGCCGGACTTCATGGTACCTGGATGTGACCCATAGTAGTCGACTTAAGCCCTGGTGTAAGGAGACTAATGCCCAAGTACTTGTTTACTTCTAGGTGATGGTAGATGTACTGGTAGTTTAAATAGTGGTGGCTGGTTACAAATGGTGACTGCGGTAACTTCATTCGTTTCTTTCATCTCTCAACCCCTCAGCATCTCACGCTGAGGGGTTAAGATCCCCACCTTATCATTAGCCCCTTGATACACAAGATCTTCTTCAAAGAGAAAGTAATGCAATCCAGCGCCAGTTGAAATAGTAATTTAAGCTCGAGTCAGAGGCAGAAAACACTCTCTTGTTCTTCCTGAGACCCTCTCGCTGCTATGAGCAAGTGTAAGTCAAAAACTGCTGAAACAGAAAACGTTTCACTTTTACCTTCCCGAGTCCTGGCAAAGCCGATTAAATCGGGACCAAGCTAAGTTATCAAACCATGGAACGGGTGGGGGTTGAACCAATGATAAGTGAGTCCTAAAACGCCTGAAGTTTTAGGACTCTCTTGCCATGGGTCCGAATCTCACATGTTCCGTAGTTTGTTCTCAATCGTGTTATTACGATTTCGTGAGTCAGGCTAAGTTACAATTGTCTTCCAAGATGTGTGACTAATGCTTCCATCTCCCCTCCGAGGATCAGTGAGTGATTCTTTCCTTCCTTCTCCTCTAGTCATAGTCCCAGAGGACAGGAAGCTCTACCTGGAACCAACAAATTCTCATCCAGTTCTGCAGCTGGAAAGGTAGTTTGTCTCCATGACTATTACTTTGTATTTTGTTAAAAATGCATTTGTGTGTGTGTGTGTATGTGTGTGTGTATATGTGTATTTATATATACTCACCGGTTTGTGTTTGCGGAGGTCGAGACTTAGTTCCTGACCCCACATCGGGGCCTGTTGGCCATTTGAAGCTGTATATTGAGTTCTCCTTCACCATTACCTCTTCCAAGTCCTTCCATTTCTTAACCATCCTCAGACTAAAGAAATACTTCGTAACATCCCTATGGCTCATCACCGTCTTCAGTGTCCACCTGTGTTCCCTTGGTCTTGGTCCTTAAGATAATTCACACTGTCTCTGTTTGTTCTTTTAATTCATATTAAGATTTTATACTGAGTCTCCTTCGTCCATCTGGAGATAAACGGTATAAAATACCGACAAGATGGAAAAAGTACACAAATGCAGCATAAAGCGATCCTTTATTGACAACGTTTCGCTCACAAAGTGGGAGAAATGTATTTCTCTCCTATAAGGTTGTCAGGCTGTGGTCGTTCAATCTTCTCGTAATGTATTCCTCTCATTTCTTGTACTAGACTGGTTACAGACCATTAGATTTTTTCGAGTTTCTTTACGTGCTTAACCAAGTGTGGGCTTCATGCTGAGGCTGCATACTCACTGATTGGCAAATCATATATCGTATACAAAGTTCTGAACGATAATTGGAATTTCCTGAATGTTGTTCCGAGTCTTGCTAATCTTATATATCCCGCTGCTAATATACTTCTTTGTGCAATTTTGGAAATATGCTGTATATTTTGTTTATCCAAAATGCATTGCTGTGTATTTTTGGAGGTTGAACTTGAGAGGCCACTTGCTTGACCATTTTTGCAGTCTGTTGAGGATTCTGAGGAGTTTCTCAATATCCTCTCAAATTCCCGTTGTTCTCATTAGTTTTATATCGTCAACAGACAGTGACACATACGACTCAGTCTTTTCAAATAGGTCCTTCCCGTATATTGAGACCAGAATTGAATTGTCTTCCCGAGAGGCTGCCTCGGTTTCGAGTCTCGGCTTATCGCAAGAAATGATCTGGCCTAGACTCGCACCCGAGGAAACTTCTCAGAAAGCCAGCTAAACTCTAGACGCCCTACGGACCGTTGCACCACCACCACCACTATTCCATTGTGGTGCAGAAGTCTAGGAAGACGAGTGTTTACTTGGGATCCTAGGAACCTCTCTAGTGTTTTGGTCCGTCGCAATATGGCTGTTTACTGTTTGCTTTAAAGTTGTACAAGAGAGCCAAAGTGGTATCATATTCCCAAGAGGATGCTTAGGGCTTGACTTACAATAATTTTTTTTTTAATTTTTTTTAAATAATTTGTAATTATTGAAAGCTATGAAATTTTGTTTAATATATTATTTTTTTTTTATAAATTTAGTTACAGGATAACTCGGGACTGGCTGTTAAAATTCTCTCTCAAGCGCGGTGCGTGTGTACTCACCTACATGAGGTTGCAGGGGTCGAGGCATGGCTTCTGGCCCCGCCTCTTCACTGGTCGATACTAAGTCACTCTTTCCCTGCTCCATGAGCTTTATCATACCTCTCCTTAAAGCTATGTATAGAATTTCCTTCCACTACTTCACTCTCCAGATTATTTCACTTCGTGACAACTCTAAGGCTAAAGAAATACTTCCTAACATCTCTGTGATTCATCTGAGTCTTCACCTTCCAACTGTGACTCCATGTGGATGTGTCCCATCTCTGGAACATCCTATCTCTGTCCACCTTGTCAATTCCTCTCAGTATTTTATATGTCGTTATCATATCCCCCCCGTACATGATTGGCTAGGTGTGGGTTGCAAACTGGTGCCGCATACTCCAATATAGGCCTGACATACACGGTGTAGTTGTAGAGGGTCCTGAACGATTCCTTATTGAGATGTCGGAATGCTATTCTTAGGTTTGCTAGGCGCCCATATGCTGCAGCAGTTATTTGGGTGATGTGCGCCTCAGGAGATGTGCCTGGTGTTATACTCACTCCAGGATGTTTTTTATTGAGTGAGGTTTTTAGTCTCTGGTCAACTAAACTGTACTCCGTCTGCTGTCTTCTTTGTCCTTCCCCACACTTTATGACTTTGCACTTGGTGGGGTTGAACTCCAGAACCCTGTTTCTGGACCAGGCCTGCAGCCTATCCAGATCCCTTTATAGTTCTGCCTGGTCTTCATCCGATTGAATTCTTCTCATCAACTTCACATCATCTGCAAACAGAGACACTTCTATTCCTTCCGTCATGTCGTTCACATATACCAGAAACATTGCACCGCCTTCCCTGTTATAACTGCCTGTTCCTCCAGCTTTTGCACTAATCTCTTGTGTGGAACTGTGTCAAAAGCCTTCTTAGAGTCAAAGAAAATGCAATCTACCAACCCCTCTCTCTCTTGCCGCACTGCTGTCATATTGTCATAGAACTCCAGTAGGTTTGTGACACAGGATTTCCCGTCCCTGAAACCGTGTTTGTTGTCGTTGATAAGCTCATTCCTTTCTAGGTGCTCCACCACTCTTCTCGTGATAATCTTCTCCATGACTTTGCATACTTTAAATGTCAATGACACTGGTCTGTAGTTTAATGCTTCGTGTCTGTCTCCTTTTTTTTTAAAAATGAGACTACATTTGCTGTCGTGAATGCCTCAGGTAGTCGCCCTGTTTCGATAGATGTGTTGAAGATTGTTGTTAGTGATACACAGAGAGCCTCTGCTCCCTCTCTCAGAACTCATGGAGAGATGTTATCCGGCCCCATCGCTTTTGAGGTATCTAGGTCGCTTAGCAGCCTCTTCACACACACACACACACACACACATGGCGGGGCCAGGAGCTGAGTCTCGACCCCTGCAACCACAATTAGGTGAGTACACACACACACGTACTTAGTCCAAATATTTAAAAAGGAGACAGACACGCAGCATTAATCTACAGACCAGTGTCACTGACATGTATTGTATGCAGAGTCATGGAGAAGATTATCAGGAAAAGAGTGGTGGAACACCTACAAAGGAATGAAAGAATAAGCTTATAAACTACAACCAGCGCTGATTCAGAGACGGGGAATCCTGTGTTACAAACCTACTGGATATCTGTGAAAAGATGAGAGAAGAAAGACGAGAGTGAGAAGTATCTAGATTGCATTTTCTTGAACTGTAAGAAGGCTTTTGACACAGTTACACACAAGAGGGGGTTATGATAAGCAGTAATCTTAAACCAAGACAGTAATGCCTAAGTGTACGTAACAGATTACTGGCATATATATCACGAAGAGTAAGAAACAGAAGTTCAGAGGTTATATTACAGCTTTATACGTCATTAGTAAAGGCCTCACCTAGATTGCGCAGCTCAGTTCTGGTCTCCATATTACAGAATAGACATAAATTCATTAGAAAACATTCAGCGTAGGATGACTAAATTAATACATAGCATTGGAAATCTTCCTTATGAAGAAAGATTGAGAACCCTTAAATTACATTCACTTGTTAGACGAAGAATGAGGGGAGACATGATCAAAGTGTAAAAGTGGAAGATGGGTATCAATAAAGGGGATATAAATAAGGTCTTAAGGATATCCCTCCAAGAAAGAACCCGCAGCAATGGATTCAAATTAAACAAGATTACTGGCATATATATCACGAAGAGTAAGAAACAGAAGTTCAGAGGTTATATTACAGCTTTATACGTCATTAGTAAAGGCCTCACCTAGATTGCGCAGCTCAATTCAGGCCTGGTCACAGACCGGGCCGCGGGGGCGTTGACCCCCGAAACTCTCTCCAGGTAAACTCCAGGTAAACTCCAGATACAGGAAAGTATTGGTTTGGAAATAGGGTAGTTGATGAGTGGAACAGTCCCTAGTAGGGTTATCGAGGTCAAAACCTTGGGTAGTTTCAAATTTAGGCTGGATAAACACATGAGTGAGAGGGGTTGGATTTGCGTGGGACTTGCACATGGGTAAAAAGGACTATCAAAGCTTATTTCTTGGGTAGTATTGAAAATTGGGTTGGGCAAATATTTTGTTCTTGGGATGGATTGTGAAGGACCTGCCTAGTATGGGCCAACAGGCCTGCTGCAGTGTTCCTCCTTTCTTATGTTCTTATGTTAAGAGATTAGTGCAAAAACTGGAGGACCAGGCAGGTATAACAAGGAAGGCAATGCAATGGCTCAGAGAATAACCTGATGGGAAGGCATCAGCGAATCATTATAAGTGATGAGGTGTCAGTGTGGGCGCCTGTGACGAGCGGGATTCCACAGGGGTCAGTCCTAGGACAGGTGCTGTTTCCTGTATATGTGAATGACGTGACGGAAGGAAAAGACTCAAAAGTGTTCCTGTTTGCAGATGATGTGAAGTTGATGAGGAGAATTCAGGCCGGACTACAAAGGGATCTGGACAGGCTGCAGTCCTGGTCCAGCAACTGCTCTTGAAGTTCAACCCGCCAAGTGTAAAGTCATCAAGATCGGGGAAGGGCAAAGAAGACAGGAGAAAGATTACAGTCAAGGAAGCCAAAGACTACAAACCTCACTCAAGGAAAAGGATCTTGGGGTGTGTATAATACCGAGCACATCTCCGGAGGGACACATCAACCAAATAACTGCTGCAGCATATGGGCGCCTGGCAAACCTAAGAATAGCATTCCGATACCTCAGTAAGGAAGCGTTCAAGACTGTACACCATGTACTGAGGCCCATACTGTAGTATGCAGCACAGATTTGGAATCCACACCTGGTCAAGTACATCAAGAAATTATAGAAATTGCAAAGGTTTATAACAAGACTAGTCCTGGTGGTAAGAAAGGTTAAGGGAAATCTACCTGAAGACACTGGAGGACAGGAGGGACAGAGGGGACTTGACAACGACATATAAAATACTGCGAGGAATTGACAATATGGACAAAGACAGGGTGTTCCAGAGATGGGACACAGCATAAGACTCAGTTGACTCAGAGGGATATAAGGGAGTATTAGTTCAGTCATACAGTTGTCAGGAAGTGAAATAGTCTAGAAAGTGATATAGTGGAGGCAAGATCCATGCATAGTTTTAAGGTAAGGTATGATACAGCTCATGGAGCAGGGAGATAGGACCCAGTAGCGATCAGTGAAGAGGCGGGGCCAGGAGCTATGAATCGACCCCATGCAACCACAATTAGGTGAGTACATTCGCAGACACCAACGCACACACACCATCATAGACACACCATCACACAGACACCATCTCACTAACACCATCTAACAGAAACCATCTCACGGACACCAGCTCACGGACACCATTGCTCACACACCATCGCGCACACACTAACACACACACACGTCAAGAAATTAGAGAAAGTGCAAAGGTTTGCAACAAGGTTAGTTCCGGAGCTTAGGGGAATGTCCTACGAAGAATGATTCAGGGAAATCGGACTGACGACGCTGGAGGACAGGAGGGTCAGGGGAGACATGATAACGACATACAAAATACTGCGTGGAATAAATTAGGACAGAGATAAGATGTTCCAGAGAATGGACAGAGAAACAAGAGGTCACAACTGGAAGCTGAAGACTCAGATGAGTCAAAGGGATGTTAGGAAGTGTCGTAGGGGGTTCGGAAGGAGATAAGATGGATAAGGTAAACTCACTTGTTGGATGGTAACGATATATATTGTCAGACTGTGGTAAGGAAGGGATGGGCCCAGCCTGCTGTGTTACTGCCTGGATGTCTAAACGCCGAGTGAGAGCAAGGCAGAGCGACCCACTCGCTCATGCTGCATCTCGTGACGTCATACAGTTACAGGCCTAATAGAGATCTTCTATATAAAGCACATGGATGGTACTATAATACTCAACTAATCTATGCATACAACACATGTAAAGGAGGATCAGCAACTATGCTGACAGCTCGGTCATGTTACATATGTCGTCTCAACATACACTACTATGCTATAGGCTGAACAGGCAGGTGGTTCTGGGCTGATTCTATACAATAACAAAGACATATGTAACTTAGAACTAATGGATGGTATCATAATGAGTTTCATTGTAATGCATTACGACTTATAAGAACAAATCATTGTACAATATGGATGGAAATGATCGATCAATCTGTATTCATGCACTCTACGGATTCTGAGGAAGAATAAATATATATATATACAAGGTGAAATTAACAGCAAAGGCATCTGGTGCACTCAGATCATTACTGTCAAATTCTCAGAATATGGAGGGAATGTGAACATGAGAAAAAAAATTTTTCTGAAAAACTGATCAGTTAATAACAAACAGTTGACAATTTCCTTCATCTTGGTCATCTAATTATACAGACTATGTACATTTAAACCCAATTCTGCGAGGGTGAGGTTTACATATGCAGAATGGTTATCATCTTTGGGAGGATCGAATTCCTCTGCAATGGCTAACAGATGCCTTGACTGAGGGAGATCTGAACGAGTATCTATAAAAGATACTTGTGGGTTTCTCATTACTTGTCGAGTACGCAAAGAGTAACGACATTCAGGTTGATTATCTGACTGAGTATTTGAGGTAGAGGGTACAGAGTCAAGAGGATTGTCAGCATCTGTCACAATAGTCTGGGTAGCAATATCAACATCGCATACTAACTTCATATGATCTAAATGCGATTCTTTGTACTTACCAGTGCTAATTTCTCTAACCTTATACTTATTGCCAGTGATATGTTCTACAACTCGATAAGGGCCGACAAACTTTTGATCGAGCTTAGGCATTGTGGATGTTCTGTTGAAATTTGTCAGCATAACTGTCGAACCTACTTTAACTTTTGACGGCTTAGCACGGCTATTAGTTACTCTAGTAAATTCTGCTGTTGATTTATGAAGTGTTTCAGGGATTCTTCTAAAAACACTTTGAGCTATGCTGGTACGAGTTGCTATGAAATCATCAGGGTTGTAATTAGGTTTCGGAGTGGAATATAACAACTCCTAGGGTAAACGCTTGTCTACACCATACAATGCATAATGTGGAGTATCACCTATGGAAGCATTGTAAGCAGAATTAATGGCACATTGAACATCTGGTATAACTTCATCCCAAGTTTCACTATTGGGGTTGATAGTGGCTCTCAAGACATCAAGTACTTTCTTATTGGTTCGTTCAGTTAACCCATTGCTGGCAGGATGATGAGGAACAATGGTGGATTTAGAGATCTTGTACCAGGTACACAAATTTTCAAGAATCTCATTACAGAATTCACCTCCATTATCTGTTACTAAGGACTTAGGGGTGGTATGCCTGCAGATAATGCGTTCTTTAAACGCTTTAGCTACCGTCTCTGCAGTCTTATCTGCAATAGGAACTAACTCAGAATATCTGGTGAAATGGTCTACCATAACACACTGATGTTTGTTGCCTTGGAGGGAACATTTAAAATTGGTTAACAAATCAAGGGCAACTCTTTCCCACGGTTCGTTAGTGGTTGGGTACACCTGGATTGGATTAGGACCATTGACATTTCCTTTATGTTGCATACAAACACTACATTTCTTAACATACTCTGAAATGTCAGTTGCCATACTTGGCCAAAAGTACTCATTCTGGCTTGTTTCACAGAACGATCCATACCAGGGTGTGCAACACCTGGTGCATCGTGAACTAGCTGTAGAGCTACATTCACTAGTGACTGTTGAATTACTAACTGGTATACTCTTCTACTTGGAGTACCCAACTCAGCTGTTCGATACAGTAATTCTTGGCTCATTACAAAGTCACTGATGGGTGCTGGTGGCTTCACAGTCTGAATAAGATCTTCCTGGAGCAGGAATTGAATCACACCAGACCACATGGGATCTGTTCTTTGGGCATTCTTGACATCCTCGGCAGTAAATGGAGGATCTGCAGTTACTACACTAACGTGTCGCAATAAAGCATCTGCGACTACATTTGACTTGCCAGGTAAATGTTCAAAAGTGGGATTGAACTCTTGGATAGTCAAGGTCCATCTGGCTAACCTTCCAGTAGGATGTTTATTCTGGAATAAAGGTATCAGTGGTGCATGGTCTATCAAGACATGAACAGGGTACTGGTAAATAACGTCTCGGAAGTGCTTCAAATACCATACCATTGCTAAAGCTTCTTGCTCCGTTACTGTATAATTACGTTTAGCCTTCGTAAGGACTCGGCTAGCAAATGCAACTGCGTTGTACTTGCCATCAGTCTTCTGAGCTAGTACGGCACCTATTCCAATTGAACTAGCATCAGTTGTCAGATAGAAGGGCTTAGAAAAATCTGGGAATTTCAAAATGTGAGCAGAAGTTAGATTTTCTTTTAGTGTCTGGAATGCTCTTTCTTGACGGAAGGTCCAAATGAAAGGAGTGTCTTTCTTAAGCAATTCAGTTAGAGGAGCTGCTATTGAGGAAAAAATAGCAATGAAAGATCTGTAGAAACCTGCTAGACCCACAAAGGATCTTACAGCATCAGTAGTTTTGGGGGATGGAAAATTTAGTACTGCCGTTACTTTACTTTGATCAGTCGTAACCCCTCTAGGAGTGACTACGTGACCAAGAAACTTAATTTCTGATCTGAAAAATTGACATTTAGATAGTTTGATCTTTAAATTGGCTTCTTCAAGCTTACCAAGTACTATATCAAGTCTTTTCAGATGTGTATCCACATCTTCGGACGTGACGATTACGTCATCTAAGTACACCATAAGTGCTTTACCTATAAGACCTCTAAAGATATTGGTCATGAGTCTAGAGAATGTGATAGGAGAGGATCATAATCCAAATGCCATACGGAGGAAGTGATAATGACCTGTGGGAGTAGAGAATGCAGTTAACTCTTGGCTGTCCTCATGAAGAGGGACTTGCCAAAACCCTAGTAACAAGTCCAGGGTCGAGAAGACTTTGTTATCTCCGATATTGCGTAAAAGATCACCAAGTACAGGAAGTGGGAAGCGATCTGGAATAGTTTTCGCATTTAACTTCCTAAAGTCAATCACCGGGCGCCAAGTACCGTCCTTCTTAGGCACTAGGATCAAGGGTGCATTCCAGGGTGAATTGCTAGGTGCAATAACTCCATCATCAAGCATTTGATTGATCAGTTCTTCTGCGACAGCAACTTGGGAATGAGGCATTCTGTACGCAGGTATATAGATAGGTCTAGTACCAGGTTCAAGTGGGATACGATGGGACAATAAGTTCGTTATACCCATCTTCTCACCTGGTAAGGCAATGGCTTTACGAAGTTTGTTCAACAGCATCAACAAACGCTTGACTTCATCTGTGAAGTCAGTGAGAGCTAAGTCTTTCTCCTCAACTGGTGGAATGGATTGATCCAGTGGAGTGGATGAGGTCTCTCCTGTTGAAATAGCACCGACCCACTGGTCAGGTGGCACGTCATCCTGTACTTGAACAGGGTAAGGATAGTGAACAAGGTCAACAAGATTGGTATTTGCTCTGTGACGAACACTGTGACCTGAAGCGTTAGCAAGGAATAAATGGATCTTACTGTCTCTTACAACGTGTAAGGAAGGTTCAACAAATAAACCCTTGACCTTGCAGGAATCACTGTCAACTTGGACGTTATCACCATCTGGAACATTAGGAACAACAACAGACACTCTAGTGAGAGCACTAGCCTCAACAGAGACGTCTTTCTGCAGACGGCATGTGACATCAACAAGAGATGGCATTACTAGTTTCAAGTAATCGTTTTCCGACAAGGCATCCCCTGTGGAGAAACTGCTACTTGAACTAGCAGTCATTGCAGGGATAGGCTGAGCACTCAAGGCAGTCTAAGTGTCCTCGGACACTTGAGGCAATACACTATCTTGCATGTCTGAAGGTGTAGGTGGAACACAGATGGGAATGATAGAGATACTAGTGCCTGACCGTTTGGGTACGCTACTGGAAAATGCATTGGCTTGTAAGGACTTAATCCATACATCGTACTCTGCAGCAGTATGGCAGATCTCTGATCCTAGCTGGTAACCCCAAAATGGAAAGATCAAGTCGTCAATTTGGGCATGCCATCGGTAATGTGTAAGTCTCGCATGGAAGCAAATCCCAGTAGAAGGTCACCAGGGAAAGTAATCTGGTTGACAACAAGAAAAGCAGCAGTAAAGTCTCTACCTTGGATAGAAAAGGTGAGCAAAGTCTGACCTTGGACACGCAGAAGGGAACCAGCTACTCCACTAAGGGAGGTTACAGTAGTTGGTTCAACGAGAAGGACATGTCGTAACTGCTTCTCTTTAAACAAGCTAGACCTGATGATATTAACTTGTGCACCAGAGTCCATGAACACATGAATGTGCGCATTATGGATAGAAGTTTGAACTAAAGGACCTATCATTTCGTTTGGAGTTATGTGCAAACAGAAGGGTGGGTTGTCATCGGAGAAGGCATGTTCCACTTCATCCCCAAATTACTCTACGTCAGAGACGTGCGAAGCAGCATCAACAGCGTGGTTGTCAGTCTCAAGACTGGCTAAGGCTTCATAGGAATTTTGAACTGGGATGGTGTACTCATTATCACCTACTGTCATGACTGCACGAGTAGACTGGGGCGCTCGGATTCCCCCGAATTGGAAAAACGAGGCTGGTTCTGGTTGTTCTGAGAACCCCGATCTCTATTGCCTCTCCTGGCTCTGCGGTTGGAACGGCCACGGAAAGATCTAGAGTACAGAAGGTTGTAGAGAGCATTGCACTCAGATGTGTCATGTCCATGTATTCTATGATAAGTACAGTAGGGAAGATCTGACTGGTACTCATCATCAGTACGACGCCTCTTAGTGTGACTATCAGGACAATTAATTGCAATATGGCCACGGAAACCACAATTGTAGCAAGTTCTTTGACTATACGTACTATACATGCTACGAGTGCTACGGGAATGATGACTCTTAACACTAGCTTTGGATGATGATCGCGAGTGATTTAGATTGGGAGTTTTGGTAGTAGCACAAACTAGAGGAAGTACAGGAGTAGACAAAGTGGTTGGCATAGACTTTCGATAAGGGAAGGTTCCCTCAGGACACAAATTACGTTCATGGATAAGAGCAGCAAGCAGTCCCATTGTAGCATTTAGAGGACTAGAATTATACACATACATTGATGTCGGTGGCATTAGCTGTTTGATAACTCCAAATGCTGCTAATTTAGCAAATCCTTCAAGGGCTGGTTTATCATTGTCTTTAAGGTACCTAGAACTTTGACCTGCTTTAATGAATGAGGACATTAGGTTATTTAGACGAAGGGCAAACTCATTTAATGACTCCTCTGGCCTCGGAGCTGTACACACTAATTCTTTAAGGACGACAAAAGGATCGGTTTCTCGCACCGGTTCAAGATAGTTACGGATTAACTGTTCATAATCTTCCCACCTGGTTAGATCTTGAAAGTCCTTCATATGAATCAAGTTGAACACATGCGCGGCAGCTGGAGAATGAGCTAGACTCTCCTTCCCGATACTAATTAAACAACTCTCAGATGGAGGACCATCTACTGAAGCATTAGGTTGTCTGGGTTACCATTGAACAATGGCATAGCATCATAAGGATCATGACTAAAATTGCGCAGGCTAGAAGTCTGAGTATGTCTATTGTTTGATAAGGAATTACTCAAATTTTGGACTGACGCATTAATGGTTGTACTAGCAGCATGTGCTGAGGCATCGCTTGAGAAGACTTGAGACATGTTTGCAAAATGTAAAACAAGAATTTAGAGAAATAAAAGAAAAATGTAACTGAGGAACACACAACACAGTGAATTTAAATGGGAAGAAAATGCTTAACTATTCTGCATAAGTAATTAAAAATTGACAGGTCACACTGTAAGCAAGGAAACTCACACAAGAAAATACTAAACTGAATAAACAACACTTTGAAAATCAAGAGAACTTGTACTTTACTCAAATCTAATTTGCTCAAATTTACTGTAAATTGAATGAATGGCACAGTGAGTTGTCTTTACTCTCAATACAATAGGGAAATTCAACAACAAAATGATGAATCAGTCAAAAATGTTAAAATGGACTCAATGAAACTTGTGCAAAATTAAGAAAAACTGGGAAAACAATTCACTGAAAATGAAATAAAATGGCACACAAAGAATAAAATATGCACAGAACAGAGCATAAGAAACTGCACTGAAATAAACTGTAGCAATATTGCAAATAACAATTGCTAATCAAAAGTACTGCACACACTACATAAAATTTTTGAAAGAAAAATTTTAATGGCAACACAATGTTTGCACAAGAATTATTGCAAAAGGAGTCAATGTGCAATAATAAAAAAAATTACACACACAAGAAAATGCAGTTTACAAGAAAAAAATATATATCAAGGAATGAACTGAGTGAACACTTTAACTCTTAATTGCAACTTAAGCAACACTTACTGAACAAGCAAGGGAACAATTTACTTTAAATGAACAACTTAAAAATTGCACTAAGAGTGAATTTGTTCAATGAAATATGAAAATAGTAGATGCAAAAACACAGAACAAAAGGTTTGAACACTTACAGTGATGCAGAACACAACACATCAACATAAACACAATACTAGAATTTTCTTGCTATGAAACTTGATGTGTGAAAAATTTGGAAAAATAGTTGTCTTGCTTGCACAAAACAATGGCACTATTGTCTGTGGAGATAAGACAAATTAGACACTGGCTAAATGAAAAGAATTAACACAAAAATGTTCAACACACAGAAAAATAAAATAGCAAAAGAATGAAAACAAAACAAGAATACACAAATCCTGGGATAAAAAATATAACAGACAACACTGAGTTGTGATTCAGAACACAAGGTAATAAATTACTGAATTACTTCACTGGAATACTGAGAACACAAGGTGATTCTGAAGTTTAAACACAAGTTCTATACTGCTCATATGTGTTGCACACAACAAAGAAAAAACACTAAGGTACTTACTTCAGGTATAAAAAAAAGAAGCACAACACAACAGACATGAAATTATGCACGAGAATTAACACTGAATTAAGAAGAGAAAAAAAAATATTGCAAACAGTATATAATAAACACTGAGTCTAATCGAGACACTGAATGTCACTATGAAATCACTGGAAACACAAAAATGTCTCAACACTCGCAAATGTCTCTATGAAATATATATTATCACTGTAGCGACTTGGTGAAGAATTAGATAGATGGTGAAGGATGGTGGTGAAGGGTAGAGGAGCCTGGTGGCTGACTGCATTCGCTGCTCCTCTGCACACGTGATCGTAGAATTTTGCACTTAAATTGACGATGGACTCACACAGGAAGCTTTTAACGATGGCGCCACTGACGAAAGAACACACTCTTGCTCTTGACCCCCTATGTGGTCCTTAAAATATGGTGCTAGAACCCGTAACAAGACTACAAACAGTGGTAGTGGTTTGATGAGTGTGCTGAGGCAGGGCTGAGGCCGCGGTGGCGAGACCGCATGGTAACTGGGCCTATGGGATGAATGGCATAAGCCTCACTGGGGACTCCCTCACTAGGCGCAAAAACACTAAGCCAGGGTGGCTTAAAACAAACCCACGAAATACCACAACACCACAGGGATGAAAAAGCACTCAGAATGGCTTGGAGCTTGAAGCACAAAGCGATGAAGACTGTAACCACGTGGTTTGCTTGAGTACTGGGTTAAGACACCTCGGTTAGTCACCTGGGTCAGTTGCTGGCAGGCTTTGCTTAACCCTTCACACAGAATGGCTCGATAACTTCTAACAATGAGCACAGCAGGGGTGGAAAACTGGCTTGTCAGACAAGGCTGTTTGGTGTAAGGCTAGGCTGGACTGGACTCCCTCACCACAGACTGTCTACTGATTTGGCTTACTTTGCAAACTCGGGTCAACCCCTCGGGAGTGATGCAATAAGCAGATAAACACTAATACAGAGACTGACCAGTGAATAATGTAGAGGCTGGTAGACGCTTGCAGTGACCTGCTTTAACGAATGAGGACATTAGGTTATTAAGACGAAGAGCAAACTCATCTAATGATTCTTCTGGTCTCGAAGCTGTGCAAACTAATTCTTTGAGAACAACGAACGGATCGGTTTCTCGCACCGGTTCAAGATAATTGCGAATTAACTGTTCATAATCTTGCCACCTGGTCAGATCTTGGAAATCCTTCATACGAATTAAGTTAAATACATGTGAGGCTGCTGGAGAACGGGCTAGACTCTCCTTTCCGATACTTATTAAACAACTCTCAGATGGAAGACCATCAACTGAAGCATCAGCAATGGCTCTAACTGCGGTAAACCAACCTTCAAGGTTGTCTGGATTACCATTGAACAATGGCATAGCATCATACGGATCACGACTGAAATTACGCAGGCTAGAAGTCTGAGTATATCTATTGTTTGATAAGGAGTTACTCGAATTTTGGGCTGACGCATTAATGGTTGTACTAGCAGCATGTGCTGAGGCATCGCTTGAGAAAACTTGAGACATATTTGCAAAAATGTAAAACAAGAATTTAGAGAAACAAAAGAAAATGTAGCTGTGAAACAAACAACACAGTGGACTTAAATGGGGAAAAAAATGCTTAACTATTCTGCATAAGTAATTAAAAATTGACAGGTCACACAGTAAGTAAAGAACTCACACAAGAAAATATTCAACTTAACAAACAACACTTTGAAAATCAAGAGAACTTATACTTTACTCAAATCTGATTTGCTCAACTTTTACTTTAAATTGAATAAATGGCACAGTGAGTTGTCTTTACTTTCAGTGCAATAGGGAAACACACAATAAAATGATAAAATGGACTCAATAAAGCTTGAATAAAATAAAATGGCACAGACAGAATAAAATATTATGCACAGAACAGAGCATAAGAAACTGCACTGAAATAAACTGTAGCAGCATTGCAAATGACAATTGCTAATTAAAAAGTATTGCACAACACTGCATAAAATCTCTGCAAGAAAGTTTTAATGGCAACACAATATTTGCACAAGAATTATTGCAAAATGAGTCAATGTGCAATCATAAAAAATTATTACACACACAAGAAAAGAAATATATCAAGGAATGAACACTTTAACTCTTAACTGCACTCAAGCAACACTTAACAAGCAAAAGAACAATTTACTCTAAAAGAAGAACTTAAAAATTGCACCAAGAGTGAATTTGTTCAATGAAATATGGAAAATAATAGGTACTAAAACACAGAACAAAAAAGTTTGAACACTTACAGTGATGCAGAACACAACACATCAACATAAACACAATGTTAGAATTTTCTTGCAATGAAACTTGATGTGTGAAAAATTTTGTAAAAATGATTTCTTGCTTGCACAAAATAATGGCACAATTGTCTGTGGAAATAAGACAAATTAGACACTGGCTAAATGAATGAATATGAACACAAGAATGTTCAACACACAGGGAACAAAACAAGAATACACAAATGCTGGGAAGAAAAAAAAATATAACAGACAACACTGAGTTGTGATGCAGAATATATATAACTGAGACAACACTGAGTTGTGATGCAGAATATATATAACTGAGACAACACTGAGTTGTGATGCAGAATAAAGCTGATAAATTACTGAAATACTTCACTGGAATACTGAGAACACAAGGTGATTCTGAAGTGTAAACACAAGTTCTATACTGCTCATATGTTGCACACACAACAAAGGAAAAACACTAAGGTACTTACTTCAAGTGTATAAAAAGACACACAACACAACAGACATAAGATAATGCACGAAAATTAACACTGAATTAAGGAGACTAAAAGATTATTGCAATCAGTACATGATAAACACTGAGTCTGATCAAGAGTCACTGAATGTCACTAAGAGAAAAATCACTGGAAACACAAAAGAAATGTCTCAACACTCGCAAATGTCTCTATGAAAAAAAAATATTAATTATCGCTGTAACGACTTGGTGAAGAATGAGGTTGATGGTGGAAGGTTAGAGGATTGTTTATGTCGTCTTGCTGCTGTCCTCTGCACACGTGATCTTAGAATTGCGCTTACATCGACGATGAACTCACACAGGAGGCTTTTAACGGTGGCGCCACTGTCGAAGACACACTCTAGCTCTTGACCCCCTATGTGGTCCTTAAAATATGGTGCTATAACCCTTAGTAGTGCACCAAAACACTGGTAGAGGTTGAGTGAGTACCACAACACAGTGATAGTGGATGGGTTTGTGGGTAAACAGGGCTAAGACTGGCAATGGTGCGACACACGTGGTGAGTGGGTGGTTGGGCCTATGGGTTGAACGGTATAAGCCTCACTGAGAACAGCCACACTGCCGCGAAGATATTCTAAGCTGGCTAGCTTAAAATACACCCACGAAGTACCACAACACCACAAGGATGAAAAAGAACACTCAGAATGGCTTGGAGCTTGAATCACAAGCAATGAAGACTACTCACGTGGCTTGCTTGAGTACTGGGGTAAGACAACCTGGGTTAGTTGCTAGCTGGCTTATCTTAACCCTTCAAACAGAATAGCTTGATAACTTCACACGATGAGCACAGCAGGGGTGGAAGCTGGCTTGGCAGGCAAAAGAACTGGATGGAGTAAACTAGGCTCGATTGGACTCCGTTGTTCTGACTCCCCCACCACAGACTGGAAGCTGGCTTATTTTGCAAACTCGGGTCAACCCCTCGGGAGTGATGCAAATAAGCAGATAAACACTAATACAAAGAGACTGACCAGTGAATGTGTATAAGCTGGTAGGAGCTTGGGAGAGAGCTGACTTGAGGTAGCAGGCTTGGCTAGGTCGGCCTACTGGGGACACGAAATGGCCGTCTTGCTGGTCTAAAGAAATCTCCGTACATCAGCGTAATTATCAATTTTACGCCCACACAGCTGTCACCATTTATCGTAGGGGTTCTTAAATGGAGATATCGCGGGTTGAAGGTAGACACACTTGTTGGATGGTAACGATATATTGTCAGACGAGATGATGAGAAATGGAGCCCAGCCTCTGCCTGTCTTAGCCTGTCTAGGTCTACACGCCGACTGAGACCGGGGCAGAGGTACGAACGTACACATGCTCACCCCGTGACGTCACACAACAGTCACAGGCCTAAAAGAGATCTCCTATCTAAAGCACATGGATGATACTATATGCTATGCAATATAACACAGGGATCAGCGACTATGCTGACAGCAGGGGTAGCTGGCTGGCTAGGTCGAGCGTTAACCTTCTCGGCAGGCCTAGCATCAGAAGATGGCGACTGGCTCAGTAGAAATTTATTTCCAGAAATCGCTGTAATCGTCAGAATTACAGGCCCTCCTTTGCCACCAATTTGTCATGGGGGGTTCGGAAGGAGATAAGATGGATAAGGTAAACTCACTTGTTGGATGGTAACGATATATATTGTCAGACAGTGGTAAGGAAGGGATGGGCCCAGCCTGCTGTGTTACTGCCTGGATGTCTAAACTCCGAGTGAGAGCGAGGCAGAGTGACCCACTCGCTCATGCTGCATCCCATGACATCATACAGTCACAGGCCTAATAGGGATCTTCTATATAAAGCACATGGATGGCACTGTAATACTCAACTAATCTATGCATACAACACATGTAAAGGAGGATCAGCAACTATGCTGACAGAAGTACTTCTTCAGTCATAGAGTTTTCAGGAGTGGAATAGTCTAACAAGTGATGCAGTGGAGGCAGGAACCATAAGTAGCTTTAAGACGAGGTATGACAAAGCTCAGAGAACAGAGAGAGGACTGAGGAGAGATCAGTGAAAAGGGAGGACCAGGAGCTGAGTCTCGACACCTGCAAGCACAATTAGGTGAGTACCAACACACACACACACACACAAACACACACACACACACACACACACACACACACACACACACACACACACACACACACACAATCCAACACACACACACACACCATCACACACACACACACACACACACACACACACACACACACACACACACACACACACACACAAACACACACACACACACACACACACACACACACACACACACACACAGAGTAGTCAAAAGTGGAATAGTCTAGCAAGTGATGTAGAGGAGGCAGGAACCATACATAGCTTTAAGACGAGGTATGATAAAGCTCATGGAGCAGGGAGAGAGAGGGCCTAGTAGCATTCAGTGAAGAGCCGGGTCCAGGAGTTGAGTCTCGACCCCTGCAACCACAATTAGGAAGGGATGGGCCCAGCCTGCTGTGTTACTGCCTGGATGTCTAAACTCCGAGTGAGAGCGAGGCAGAGTGACCCACTCGCTCATGCTGCATCCCATGACATCATACAGTCACAGGCCTAATAGGGATCTTCTATATAAAGCACATGGATGGCACTGTAATACTCAACTAATCTATGCATACAACACATGTAAAGGAGGATCAGCAACTATGCTGACAGAAGTACTTCTTCAGTCATAGAGTTTTCAGGAGTGGAATAGTCTAACAAGTGATGCAGTGGAGGCAGGAACCATAAGTAGCTTTAAGACGAGGTATGACAAAGCTCAGAGAACAGAGAGAGGACTGAGGAGAGATCAGTGAAAAGGGAGGACCAGGAGCTGAGTCTCGACACCTGCAAGCACAATTAGGTGAGTACCAACACACACACACACACACAAACACACACACACACACACACACACACACACACACACACACACACACACACACACACACACACACAATCCAACACACACACACACACCATCACACACACACACACACACACACACACACACACACACACACACACACACACACACAAACACACACACACACACACACACACACACACACACACACACAGAGTAGTCAAAAGTGGAATAGTCTAGCAAGTGATGTAGAGGAGGCAGGAACCATACATAGCTTTAAGACGAGGTATGATAAAGCTCATGGAGCAGGGAGAGAGAGGGCCTAGTAGCATTCAGTGAAGAGCCGGGTCCAGGAGTTGAGTCTCGACCCCTGCAACCACAATTAGGTGAGTACACACACACGCACACACAGCACATGCAAACACATACAAACACATACCCACACCAGTCCACTAACACACATACGTCAGTACGTGCACGAGTCACGCCTTCCATGCTCCACGAATATAAGTGTTTTTGAGGGCTACCCAAGTGATCTGAAGGGTAGTTAAGTGTGCTAGGGTAGTGAACAATTCATTGAAGCGATTTATAATCTGTCTGAGCCACATAAGTGTAGGGAGAGCCGCATTTTTGTAAGTGATCTAGAAAGTAAAACGTGGTGCACAGTCAGAGCGGGCAGGGCAGGCGACGTTGCCATGTGTCACCCAAGAAAGATAATAAATTGAAACAATCATGTGACCAGTGAGAGAAATACAGTGAATAGGGTACATTATACAGCTGCATTGCAAGTACTGTATTCACCTATGAGTGGTTGTATGGGTGTGGGGTTTCAGGTTACAATTAACCGCCAAGCTGATTGTGAACAGTCCAACTCTCATAGCACGATAAAGAATAGGCACTCAAGTATTCAATAAGGAATAGCAATTGGTAATCCATTGAATAAGGCGAGTAAGTTACTGTAAGCTAGGTGGCAGGACAAGCATAAAGGGCATCTTTGTAAGTAGGTGCAGGTCAAGTCCCAGGAGGGTGGGGTTCAGGTCACAAGAGGTTGCAGTCAGGCAAGCGACCACTGAGACTCCACATTACACTCCAACGCACAATTCACCTACTTTTCAGACACATAATAAACCCACACATAATTACACACACACACACACACACACACACACACACACACACACACACACACACACACACACACACACACACACACACACACACACACACACACACATATATATACAGACTCACACATACACTCCCCCCTCCCCCACCAACCTCTCACTCCTTCCCCTCATCCCACTCCTCCCTCTTTCAACCTCCCCCTCCCCACCTCTCACTCCTCCCCCCTCTCCCTCTCCCATTCACCCACTTGCTTCTCCCTCCTTCCCACTCCCCATATTCCCCCCTAAATCCCCCTCCCTACCCCTCTCCCACATAGCCACAGTTCCTCCTCTACCTCCCCCCCCCCACACTCTGACAAACACACTACTTACCTAACACACAGAACTACATAGGTTTCCCACTCTGAGGCAATCAAAATAAAACAAAAATGGGTTGCCAGAGAGTAGGAAGGAAAACCAAGGGACAGGAGGAGGAATCTGCAAAGGAAGATTGGGCAGCAGAGCTCATAAAAAGGGAATATGAATGGGAAAAGAAACTAGAAGAACTTAGCATAAGAATGGAAGAAAAGATAGATATGAAAAGCAGGAAGTGGGAGGTGCAAGTCAAAGCAGCAGAGGCTAGGATACAGAGTTTAGAAGAGGAACTGAAAAATCTGAAACAGCCTAAAGAACTAAAGAACATTTTGGGATTGACATCAGAGACTGCTACCTCAGTCACAAATAAGGGGACTGTAGGGAAAGGAGCAAAACTGCATGTAGAAGCTCTATCAGAGGAGACTGTAGTAAATGAAAGAGCTAAGCTATATGTGGAGGCCCTAACAGACCACAGCAGAGCCCAGGGAAAGCCGAGAAGGGAAAATGACAGGCCACTGAGCCAAAGTATATTAGCTAGTGAAACTGAAGAAAGGAAATCTGCAATGGAGGAAATTAAATTGAATGAGTGGATACACAAGGATATGCAGTGGGAGAATGAAAGGGAGAGGTCAATCTTTGTGTATGGGCTCCAGGAAGCTGAAGGGGAAACATATGAAGCAAGAAAACAAGCGGAAAAAAAGCAATTGAAAGCATCATAAAAGCAATAGGAGAAGACGACATGACGCAGCTGGAAAATTTTCAGAGAATAGGGGAGTTTGCAAAAAAAAAACGAACCCGGCCAGTGAAAGTGACCTTCAAGGCAGAATCGACTCGGAACAGGATCCTGCAGGAGAAAGCACGATTAAGGGACATGCCGGCATACAGGCAGGTGTATCGCGACCGTGACAGAACACAAGAAGAAAGGCAAAAACTGAGAGAGATGGCACAAAGGCGAAAGGAGGAAAGAGAGGGGATAGAGGAGACAGACAGGAGATCCCAGACAAGGAAGAAGATCAAATACAGCCTCCCTCAAAATTTCCTATAGAAGCCCCCCAACCAGGTCAACCCCAGTGCAACCAAACACTTTAAACCAAAACACCCATGCCATATCCAATGCCCCCACCCACTGCATTACAAACTCCACCCCCACAGCAACCACCCATAGTTCCTTATCAGGTCCCCCACTTCCCCAACCCCAATATACCTCCCAGACCACAGTCTTAGAAAAGAAGTTGAAGGTGTGGTATACAAATGCAGATGGAATAACAAATAAGTACGAGGAGTGGTATGAAAGAATCAAGGAGACATCCCCAGAGATAATAGCACTCACAGAAACAAAACTCACCAGAATAATAACAGATTCAATTTTTCCATCCAGATATCAAATCCTCAGGAAAGACAGAGGGAGGAGGAGTTGCACTGCTCATTAAAAACCAGTGGGGTTTTGAGAAAATGGAAGGAATGGATGGCACGGGCAAAAGGGGCTACTTAGTAGGAACAATCCAGTCTGAGGGACATAAGGTGATAATTGCAGTAATGTACAACCCACCACAGAACTGCAGGAGGCCAAGAGAAGAATACGATGAGAGCAACAGAGCAATGGTCGACACACTAGCCGAGGTGGTCAGGAGAGCACACATGGGGGGGAGCAAAGTTACTAGTTATGGGTGATTTCAATCACAAGGAGATTGGGAAAACCTGGAGCCCCATGGGGGTCCTAAAACATGGAGAGCCAAGATGATGGATGTGGTACTGGAAAACCTCATGCATCAACTTGTTAGAGACACTACCAGAGAGAGAGGAGAGGATGAACCAGCAAGACTGGTCCTTGTATTCACCTTGAGTAGTTCGGACATCGAGGATATCATGTATGAAAGGCCCCTGGGAGCTAGTGATCATGTGGTTCTGTGCTTCGACTACGTAGTTGAGCTTCAAGTGAAGAGAGTAGCAGGAATAGGTTGGGAAAAAACAAACTACAAAAGGGGAACTACTCAGGCATGAGGAATTTCCTGCAAGACATTCAGTGGGAGAGGGAACTGACAGGAAAACCAGTATAAGAAATGATGGACTATGTGGCAACAAAATGCAAGGAGGCAGAGGAGAGGTTTGTTTCCAAGGGAAACAGAAATAATGGGAAGAACAGAACGAGTCCTTGGTTCACCCGAAGGTGTAGGGAGGCAAAAACTAGGTGTACTAGAGAATGGAAAGGTACAGAAGACAGAGAACTCAGGAAAATTAAGAAATTAGCCGAAGAGTCAGAAACGAATATGCACAGATAAGAAGGGAGGCTCAGCGACAATATGAAAATGACATAGCATCGAAAGTCAAGTCTGACCCGAAACTGTTGTATAGCCACATCAGGAGGAAAACAACAGTCAAGGACCAGGTAATCAGACTGAGGAAGGATGATGGGGAGTTCACAAGAAACGACCGAGAGGTATGTCAGGAGCTCAACACGAGATTTAAAGAAGTATTTACAGTGGAAACCAGTAGGACTCCAGGAAATCAGAACAGGGGGGTACACCAGCAAGTGCTGGATGAGGTACATATAACCAAGGAGGAGGTGAAGAAGCTGCTATGCGAACTTGACACCTTAAAGGCGGTGGGACCAGACAACATCTCTCCATGGGTCCTTAAAGAGGGAGCAGAGATACTGTGTGTCCAATTAACAAAGATCTTCAATACATCAATTGAAACTGGGCAACTCCCTGAGGTATGGAAGATGGCAAATGTAGTCCCAATTTTTAAAAAGGGGGACAAACATGAGGCACTAAACTACAGACCTGTATCACTAACGTGTATAGTATGCAAGGTCATGGAGAAGATCATCAAGAGGAGAGTGGTGGAGCACCTGGAAAGAAACAAGTGTATAATTGACAACTAGCACGGTTTCAGGGAAGGAAAATCCTGTGTCACAAACCTACTAGAGTTTTATGACAAGGTGACAGAAGTAAGACAAGAGAGAGAGGGGTGGATCGACTGCATTTTTTTGAACTGCAAGAAGGCCTTCAACACAGTTCCTCACAAGAGGTTACTGCAAAAGCTAGAGGATCAGGCACACATAACAGGAAAGGCACTGCAATGGATCAGAGAATACCTGACAGGGACGCAACAACTAGTCATGGTTCGTGACGAGATATCAGAGTGGGCGCCTGTGACAAGCAGGGTTCCACAGGGGTCAGTCCAAGGACCTGTGCTGTTCTTGGTATATGTGAATGACATAACGGAAGGGATAGACTCAGAAGTGTCCTTGTTTGCAGATGATGTGAAGTTAATGAGAAGAATCAAATCGGATGAGGATCAGGCAGGACTACAAAGAGACCTGGACAGGGTACAAGCCTGGTCCAGCAACTGGCTCCTTGAGTTTAACCCTGCCAAATTCAAAGTCATGAAGATTGGGGAAGGGCAAAGAAGACCGCAGACACAATGTAGTTTAGATGGCCAAAGACTCCAAACCTCACTCAAGGAAAAAGATCTGGGGGTGAGTATAACACCGAGCATATCTCCTGAGGCGCACATCAATCAGATAACTGCTGCAGCATACGGGCGCCTGGCAAACCTACGGATAGCGTTCCGATACCTCAGTAAGGATTCGTTCAAGACTCTGTATACCATTAACGTCAGGCCCATACTGGAGTATGCAGCACCAGTTTGGAATCCACACCTAGTCAAGCACGTCAAGAAATTAGAGAAAGTGCAAAGGTTTGCAACAAGACTAGTCCCAGAGCTACGGGGATTGTCCTACGAAGAAAGGTTAAGGGAAATCGGCCTGACGACACTGGAGGACAGGAGGGTCAAGGGAGACATGATTAACGACATATAAAATACTGCGCGGAATAGACAAGGTGGACAAAGACGGGATGTTCCAGAGAAGGGACACAGACACAAGAGGTCACAATTGGAAGTTGAAGACTCAGATGAATCAAAGGGATGTTAGGAAGTATTTCTTCAGTCATAGAGTAGTCAGGTCGTGGAATAGCTTAGAAAGTGACGTAGTGGAGGCGGAAACCATACATAGTTTTAAGGCGAGGTATGATAAAGCTCATGGGGCAGGGAGAGAGAGGACCTAGTAGCAATCAGCGAAGAGGCGGGGCCAGGAGCTATGACTCGACCCCTGCAACCACAAATAGGTGAGTACAAATAGGTGAGTACATGCACACACGAGAGAGAATTGACCTTGGGAGTGGCAGGCCGTTTGATCATTATCTCCGAGTTTTCGGCGGGATTTAGTGAAGGAGAAAGTGAAGTGAAATATACGTGAAGATAAATACGAGAACTGTGATTAAACATTTTCAAGGGAGGCAGCCAGCTGACCTGTAAAGTTCACCTGTCTACCTGACCTGTAAAGTTCACCTGTCTACCTGACCTGTAAAGGTCACCTGTCTACCTGATCTGTAAAGGTCACCTGTCTCCCTGACCTGTAAAGGTCACCTGTCTACCTGACTTGTGAAGGTCACCTGGCTACCTGACCTGTAAAGATCACCTGTCTACCTGACCTGTAAAGGTCACATGTCTACCTGATCTGTAAAGGTCACCTGTCTCCCTGATCTGTAAAGGTCACCTGTCTACCTGACCTGTGAAGGTCACCTGGCTACCTGACCTGTAAAGTTCAACTGTCTACCTAACCTGTAAAGGTCACCTGTCTACCTGATCTGTAAAGGTCACCTGTCTACCTGACCTGTGAAAGTCACCTGTCTACCTGACCTGTAAAGGTCACCAGGCTACCTGCTGCAAAAATTATCCGGGGAACGAACATAACCATATCACCGAAATCCTCTTTTCTTTTCGTGAAAATCCTGCGTAAAGCGAGTTTGTGTGAAAAAAAAAAGTGAGCGGCTAGAAAATTTGATGTAAGTTTTTAACAACAACCTGACGTGAAAATAAAAATAAAATATGCTAGATGATAAGGAAGAGAAACATTGCAATCAGAACGTTCTCCCGTGACGGGCTAGTGCAGAGGAAGGACGCTAGGGCAGCCTGGGTAGATCATGAACATTAAAATGGTATAAAATACCGACAGGTTGTTAGGTAAGACACATATGCAACAGTTAGGTATCTTTATTTCGAAACGTTTCGCCTACACAGTAGGCTTCTTCAGTCGAGTACAGAAAAGTTGATAGAAGCAGAAGATACTTGAAGACGATGTAATCAGTCCATCACTTTAAGGGTGATGGACTGATTACATCGTCTTCAAGTATCTTCTGCTTCTATCAACTTTTCTGTACTCGACTGAAGAAGCCTACTGTGTAGGCGAAACGTTTCGAAATAAAGATACCTAACTGTTGCATATGTGTCTTACCTAACAACTGGGTAGATCATAACTTAGAAACTGCTAGTTAGTGCCTTTTGCATCTTGGACTAAAGATTCAGTTAAAGAACATTTTGTACAGTGGTTCTACCTAATATTATATCGTAACGATCTCCATTCATAGCTAGACTGGAGATGGTTAACTTTATAATATTACCCGACACTGCAAATAACATGGTATATAATCTCTGACATCTCCATTGTGAATATTATAGTTATTGTACATTTTATTTGGGATCTTATATTATGTGTATGTCATGTTTACTGCTAGTTAGGGTTGGTTCAGCCCTTCATTGACTTGCCGGGTTCCCGCTGATACGTGACATCACCTGACCTCTGATCACTGTGGGCTACGAGAATCAATTGGTTCACCCGCCCGCTTCCAAGTGGTTCCCTCTCTTACATTCTCTTGCATGGGAACACCCTTCAGGTGATACTGATCTCAATTATTAATCTCATTCCTTGCATTTAGAATACACTTGCGACTTATTGATGGATATATCACGTTAAAGCTGGCAAAGGCATACTATTTGTGGTATACCTCCCTATAAGGTTTTTCTATTTGTATGACAGGAATTTATAAATCGCCGGTGGATTATTGTGACAGTGATAATATTTATATGGCTATATATATGTATGTCCGATGTGAATCGGATCCTACTTAGCTCGGTTTCATAAGAGAATGAAATAATGAATTGATTATATTAATTAAATGAGTAATCTGGTGTTTTGGTCATCCTTAAAGACGTGGGAAAATCAAATTACTACCTTGAACCCTTGTTGTGTATCGGGATCTACCCTGGACCAAAGAGAATCCGCTATCTCTATAATCTTGACTGGTTAAAATAGCTGAATAACAGTTTGGGTACGCAATAGTGCCCGTAATACTCTTGCGTTTGTATGGACTCTGCCGCACACATGTCACCTGTACAAACACTGTATCATCCTGAAATATAAATTATCATCATTATTATGACAAGCCAGTTTTCAACCTTCTCACTCATCTTGTGTTAAGAGTAGTGACCTTGCTTTCATGCTCTCATATTTTTTTCATTGGCATCAGTACACTTACGATAAGTGGAGCCTATTAAATCATCATTCTCGACTCTCCACAGCAAATCATAAGTTACCACTCACCAACTTCAACTTGCACACCCAAGTACAACCACGCTAAACTACACACTATTCGCACACGTGAACAAAGTCTCTTTCTCCCCTCTCTCTTTCTCTCCCCCTCAAGGGAGGTTCCTTGACGCTGGTGAGGAGCTCTTGATCTAGGGAATTGGATCTGTGCTCCCATTCCCTGAATTGAGCCTGAATGCCTTCCATCCCCCCCTCACATGAGCTGTATAATCCTACGGGTTTAGCGCTTGTGGAGAAATTTTCTCCAGGAGGGTTTATCAGCCCCCTTCAGCCCCTTTCAACCCCTTTCAGCCCTGAGGGGCCCAGCCCTCTCAGAAGGGGCAAGCATCTTGTTTACTGCTGCAGCGAGTAAGTGATCCCAGATGCAGTACGAGTATGCGACGTGAGCGACCAACGCTCCTTGCAGTCCAGTGTTGCAAAGTGTATTTTAATAAAAGACAGTCCATCTCTTACCTTAGCAGGACAATTAAGGAAAATCCTGCTCCCACGTTATTACCATGGTAAAGATAGTGAACATTGTTGTCTATGCTTAAGACAGCAAGATTCAAGCATTCTGCTTTGCTTCATGGAGGAAGTGGCAAGGAAGAAAAAGTACTAGGTCAGCTTTTCCTTTATGTGCTAGGGGCAGTGACGGTGTAGGACGCTGTGACGTCTTCAGATTACTTTTGAATCTATTGAGAGTCACACTGACGCCAGGATAACCAACAAAGAACATTGATCCGTGCGTTAGTGTGAACAAAGTGTCTCACAAAACACAATAAACACTTACAGAGAAGTGTGATCAGCTTCTTTAGTGATAAGATTGTGAACAATAAAGATAAATCTTGTGGAACATAGTGTACCAGTGTGCGTATTCCTAGACTATGGAAGACGTGGACATCCAAGGACACTTCAGCTTCTATCAAGTCACCGATACCTGTCGAAGGTGTGAAGAACACCATAGCTCACGCTACAAGAGCAAGGTGGGTTATAGATTTCTTGTAGTACGGGGGACTGTGCAATTCTTGAGTCGCAAGGAGTTTGTAATCAACCTATAGTCGGCAGTGAGGTGCGGACTTTTGAGTCCACACAAGTGCATAAGTCAGCCATCAGTGAATGAAATATGCTGACATAACACCCCCTAGGGGTAATTTATTGTTTACATAATATAATTCATTTCAGCCCATTGAGAAGTGATCTTCGACAGCTTCTCAAGACCTCGTCTGCAGGGGCGGCTGTGTGGACGAGAGCTGTCTTTCTAAGCTAAGTTTCCTTATATTTAAACTTTAAACTTAGCTGTTAAACCATTTCTCAACAGCACTCCCCCATGATTATATAATCTTTCTCTGCCTCACTTCTTTTTTTCCTCTTTTCCTCTTTCTCCCCTTTTCCTCTTTCTCCTCTCTCTCTCTCTCTCTTTCTCTCTCTCCCCCTTTCTCTCTCTCTCCACCTCTCTTCTCCCTTTATCTCTCTCCACCTCTCTCATTCTCTCCCTCTCTCTCCCACAGCTTCCCCTCCCTCCCTCTCTCTCCTCCTCCCTCCTTCCCTCCCTCTCTCTCTCTCACACACACACACACACCGCAGACAGGATACAACCTAGGGGGTCAAAGACTACAAACCTCACTTAAGGAAAAGGATCTTGGGGTGAGTAAAATACCGAACATATCTGAGGAACACATCAAACAAATAACTGTTGCAGCATATGGGCGACTAGGAAACCTAAGAATAGGTTTCCGACATCTCATTATGGAGTCGTTTAGGACTGTACACCGCGCACATCAGGCCTATATTAGAATATGCAGGACCAGTTTGGAACCCACATCTGAGCAAGCACATCAGGAAATTAGAGAAAGTGCACAGATTTGCAACGATACTAGTCCCGGAGATAAGGGGCATGTCCTACATGGAGAGGTTAAGAGAAATTGACCTTACGACACTGGAGGACATGGGGGACATAATGACAAATAAATATTGAGAGGAATCCACAAGATGGATAGACAGGATGTTCCAGAGATGGGACACAGCAACAAGGGGTCACGATTGGAAACTGAAGAATCAGATGAGTCACAGGGATGTTAGAAAGTATTTCTTCAGTCATAGAGTTGTCAGGAAGTGGAATAGTCCGGAAAGTGAGGTACTGAAGTCAGGTACCATCCATAGCTTTAACAAGAGGTATGATAAACCTCATGGAGCAGGGAGTGGACCTAGTAGCGACCAGTGAAGAGGCGGGGCCAGGAGCTATAACTCGACCTCTGCAACCACAATTACGTGAGTACACACACACTTATATATATATATATATATATATATATATATATATATATATATATATATATATATATATATATATATATATATATATATATATATATATATATATATATATATATATATATATATATATATATATATATATATATATATATATATATATATATATATATATATATATATATATATATATATATATATATATATATATATATATATATATATATATATATACAGTCAGCAGGATTCGAAGCTACTACTGGGGACAGGCAAGATTCTCAGGCAGCGCTCTAGTCCACTAGGCCACACAAATGCCACATAGACTGGGCAGCCTGGTTCACAAGCCATGTTTCTTGTCCAGCCCAGGCACGTCAGTCAGCCTCAAGCATGGATTCAAGCTATTTCAATCTCCTCCTGTGTGTTCTGGCCTCTCAAGCTATTTTTTATATCAATGCACCACGCAGAAACAAGCGGGTATATACAAAGAAAGATCGCAGCCAGCAGGATTCGAACCTTACTGTAACCACGAACGAGTGGTATTGATGAATAACAACACTTTGACTAGCCAAGGATTCGAACCCATGTTGTTTTGGCCCTCCACATGCTTAGCGAAAAACCACATGACGCTCTAACCCATAGGACCACCAAATCCTACAAGAATCAAGCACTCAGCAGAGCTAGGAGTGTTACTTTGATCCGAGGACATACGGTGGTGTGGGTACCTCTGAGCTAATTTCATTCTCCTCCCTGTTTGGTGTACTAGCCTCAACAAGCAGTATTATACGTTATTGTAACCACGAACGAGTGGTATTGATCAATAACAACACTGCGACTAGCCAAGGATTCAAACCCATGTTGTTTAGGCCCGCCTCATGGTGAGCGAAAACCACATGACGCTCTAACCCACAGGACCACCAAATCCTACAAGAATCAAGCACCCAGCAGAGCTAGGAGTGTTACGTATGTCCTTGGATCAAGCTAACAACCCTAGCTCTGCTGGGTGTTTGATTCTTGTAAGATTTGGTGGTCTTGTGGGTTAGAGCATCATGTGGTTTTCGCTAAGCATGTGGAGGGCCAAAACAACATGGGATCGAATTCTTGGCTAGTCGCAGTGTTGTTATTTTATATATATTATGCAATCATTGTTTTGCTAATTATCATTAAATTTATTATTCTTCCAGCGTTAATTTGCAAAATGAGAAAAATGCGAGCAATGAGGCACAGAAAGTAAAGAAAACAAATTAAGTTAGCCAGGAAGAGATCCAGCGTCCTGGAAGCACTAATGTTGTTTCCTACAGACCCTCCCATCAGTCCACCTCTTTCTCGTTCACTTTCTTAAATTTTATGAGTATTTTGGTGATCGGGATAACTATGAGTGTGTCAGATAGGGTATACTGACGGCTTTGTGTGTGTGTGAGCGCTCACGCTCACATATTTTTGGTTGCAGGGGGTTGAATCACGGCTCCTGGCCCTGCCTCTTCCCTGGTCGTATGTGTGTGTGCATTACAAGGATGATCAGGTATAAAAGAAAATTTGAATACGTTGCCTTTCTAGTATTCTCTACCAGAGAATACTAGAAAGGCAACGTATTGACAGTCTTTTAGGACTTAGCTTGTAACTAGCTTGCAACAGTTTGCAACACTTGAAGTGGGACCACTTATCTTTTAAAAGTCCTTTTAAGTTGGGTTTTACCAAACTAATTTAAATAATAGCATATGTTTCTTATTCCTGCCTATTAAATATAGTATGATAATATATCTTAATTTCTACAAGTGCATGTAAAAGGTATACAGACCATAGCTGACATACTACTATATAGAAAGCCTCTTGTTATGCAGAGCATTTTGGGCAAATTAGGGCAATTTTGTCCCAGGATGCGACCCTCATCAGTCACCTAACACCCAGGTACCCATTTTATTGATAGGTGAGCATAGACAACCGGTGTTAGGAAACTCTCGCCGGGAATCGAGCCCCGGACACCTCACCGTGTGAATCGAGTTTTTTTTAAATATCAGGTACTTACAGTATTAGCAGTGACTAACTGTAGCATCTGGCACTTTACGGCATAATATATGACGTTATCTCTCAGCGAAAGCTAGACGTTTGGTAGCATTCACGAAAGTGGCTTTAATTAAGGTTTTCATCTCATCTCCTGCATGTATCGATCAACGAGAGAGATTTACAATGTTTAGAATTCGCAGAAAAAGCGAAATAGTCGATGCATGCAGGAGACGAGATGAAAAGCTCAGTCACCTTCCTGAATGCTAGCTGCTTTCAACCAAACGTCTAGCGTTAGCTGGGCGCCAAAGTAATGACCAGTGTGGTACGGTGAACAGAGAACTGTGTACCTTGTCCCAAGGTTCGTAGGTTCGAGTGTCCTTCGGCCTGAGATTAGTATTTGTGAATATTTCAGCTGTCGTGCGAATTTATATATATATATACATATATATATATATATATATATATATATATATATATATATATATAGGGGTGTGTGGACCAGGTGTTTACAGTGAAACATATAAGTGAACAGTATTTAGATAAGGCTAAAGAGGTCTTTGTGGCATTTATGGATTTGGAAAAGGCGTATGACAGGGTGGATAGGGGGGCAATGTGGCAGATGTTGCAAGTGTATGGTGTAGGAGGTAGGTTACTGAAAGCAGTGAAGAGTTTTTACGAGGATAGTGAGGCTCAAGTTAGAGTATGTAGGAAAGAGGGAAATTTTTTCCCAGTAAAAGTAGGCCTTAGACAAGGATGTGTGATGTCACCGTGGTTGTTTAATATATTTATAGATGGGGTTGTAAGAGAAGTAAATGCGAGTGTCTTGGCAAGAGGCGTGGAGTTAAAAGATAAAGAATCACACACAAAGTGGGAGTTGTCACAGCTGCTCTTTGCCGATGACACTGTGCTCTTGGGAGATTCTGAAGAGAAGTTGCAGAGATTGGTGGATGAATTTGGTAGGGTGTGCAAAAGAAGAAAATTAAAGGTGAATACAGGAAAGAGTAAGGTTATGAGGATAACAAAAAGATTAGGTGATGAAAGATTGAATATCAGATTGGAGGGAGAGAGTATGGAGGAGGTGAACGTATTCAGATATTTGGGAGTGGACGTGTCAGCGGATGGGTCTATGAAAGATGAGGTGAATCATAGAATTGATGAGGGAAAAAGAGTGAGTGGTGCACTTAGGAGTCTGTGGAGACAAAGAACTTTGTCCTTGGAGGCAAAGAGGGGAATGTATGAGAGTATAGTTTTACCAACGCTCTTATATGGGTGTGAAGCGTGGGTGATGAATGTTGCAGCGAGGAGAAGGCTGGAGGCAGTGGAGATGTCATGTCTGAGGGCAATGTGTGGTGTGAATATAATGCAGAGAATTCGTAGTTTGGAAGTTAGGAGGAGGTGCGGGATTACCAAAACTGTTGTCCAGAGGGCTGAGGAAGGGTTGTTGAGGTGGTTCGGACATGTAGAGAGAATGGAGCGAAACAGAATGACTTCAAGAGTGTATCAGTCTGTAGTGGAAGGAAGGCGGGGTAGGGGTCGGCCTAGGAAGGGTTGGAGGGAGGGGGTAAAGGAGGTTTTGTGTGCGAGGGGCTTGGACTTCCAGCAGGCATGCGTGAGCGTGTTTGATAGGAGTGAATGGAGACAAATGGTTTTTAATACTTGACGTGCTGTTGGAGTGTGAGCAAAGTAACATTTATGAAGGGATTCAGGGAAACCGGCAGGCCGGACTTGAGTCCTGGAGATGGGAAGTACAGTGCCTGCACTCTGAAGGAGGGGTGTTAATGTTGCAGTTTAAAAACTGTAGTGTAAAGCACCCTTCTGGCAAGACAGTGATGGAGTGAATGATGGTGAAAGTTTTTCTTTTTCGGGCCACCCTGCCTTGGTGGGAATCGGCCGGTGTGATAATAAAAAAAAAATATATATATATATATATATATATATATATATGTCGTGCCGAATAGGTAAAACTTACCATTCTGGCTGAATTAGCAACGTCCTTCTTGCCGAATAAGGCAAGCGAAAATTTGTGTATGCAATAATTCAGAAAAAATCATTCTGAACCTAACGAAAAAAACATATTTCATTGTATTTGTTTATTGTTAAATAAATTATTATAAAATTATTTAAAATATATTTAGATGGATAAGGCTAAATTAAATTGCGCTTGTTATAATAAGGTTAGGTATGTTTTCTAAATTTTTTTGGTACAAAATTATTAATTTGGTACAAAATTATTAATCTTTTAACGTATGAGAGAAAATTTTAAAGAAGTTCTTGCTAATTATTCAATTTTACCTATTCGGCACGATATATATATATATATATATATATATATATATATATATATATATATATATATATATATATATATATATATATATATATATATATATATATATATATATATATATATATATATATATATATATATATATATATATATATATATTCTTGACACAGTAAAAAGCTTTTGATAAAAAACTCCCTCCAAAATGCTGACGGATGTGTCAATAAGATTCCTTGTAAGATATGCGGTCAAACTGGTAAAAATCTCGTACTAAGATTAAAACAACATAAATATAGCATTAGAACTGGACAAGATTCCAATGCTCTATTTATTCATGTGAGAGATTTTAACAATCCAATTGATTTTCAAAAAGTTGTGAAAGTTGTATCAAGCAAGTCCATGGTCGACAGGAATATAATTGAATCTTGGTTCATAAAAAGCAGTTTTGAAAATAATATAAATATTTCCTTTGGTTTATATAAATTGGATTCATTTATAATTAATAAAATCTGGGAAAAAATTAATGATACATTAGAGAAGTAAAAAAAAATCTTAATGCTTGGGTAGAGTATCAGTTGTGTTTCACAGAGTCGGGTGTTGTGACGCGACTGTGAGGTGTACTCCTGCCCTTATGTGCCTTCCTGTTGATGTTTTATTTTTATAGTTCCTGGATAATGTGAGAAGTCACAAAAGTACTTGAAATTTCACTATTTTTTCACAGCGGTTGTTCTGCATTTTGTGATATCACCTGTTTACTTTGATCTTATTGCACACACACACACACACACACACACACACACACACACACACACACACACACACACACACACACACACACACACACACACACACACACACACAACCTATCACACCATCCCAACACTCCAATCTACAAGCCATACTCACAGCTTCCAACCAACACCCAGCTATAGAATCCCACACTACGCTACCAGGTCTCCCACCTTCACAGACCCCCCAAACCACAGTGTTGGAGAGGAAACTGAAGGTATGGTATACAAACGCTGATGAAATAACAAATAAGTGGGAGGAGTGGCACGACAGAGTCAAAGAGGCATCAACGGACATCATAGCTCTCACAGAAACCAAGCTTACAGGTATGATAACAGATGACATCTTTCCAATGGGATACCAGATCCTGAGGAAAGACAGAAGGAACAGGGGGGGTGGAGGAGTGGCATTTCTGATCAAAAACCGATGGAATTTTGAGGAGCTGGAGA
>NC_091305.1:43905097-43982597 GCF_038502225.1 Cherax quadricarinatus
TTTGAGGACAGTTGTGTTGCAAAGGTGTGAGCACAGCTCACACCTCTATTATTAGAAGACGGTGGAACTTAAGTGTTTCTTAAAGCCCCGTCCCGCTCCCTGGTTTGTATTTTAGGTGCTAGAAATATCCTAACAGTGGGTGAAATGTTGTACCAATAAACGACATCACTCGCTACCAAATTGCAACATGAGTGTGAGTAGTTATGTGAGTGAGTATTTATGTGAGTGCAATTATAAGTTGGGTGAGGATGTGGAACTGTGTCAGTAGAAATCGACAGTCACCTCTTGCCGACGAAGTTACCTTCTCTGTTAACGAAGTCATCTCCGTCAACGAAATTACGTCCCAGTCATTGGAGTCGACGGAAATACGCGCGCGCGTACAAGCACACACACACACACACACACACACACACACACACACACACACACACACACATACACACACACACACACACACACACACACACACACACACACACATACACACACACACACACACACACACATATACACACACACACACACACACACACACACACACACACACACACACACACACACACACACACACACACACACACACACACACACTACACACAAAAATGCACTAACAAGTGATTCCATGGAATAGTGGAGGGTGATACCATAAGAGAAGTGGAGTGCGGTTTTGCAGGAGTGGACGGTAACACCGTTTTGCACCCCTTAATGGGATTCAACAACTTGGACTCATGACACATGCCAGTTGTCCAATAATCTGGACCTAGTTACCGTACACACGTATCGAAAATTTGAAGCCTATCGGACTAGGCTTTCTCGAGATATGACAAGGGGGTGCCTAAATAAAACCACGTAAGATGCACGTAGATGCATAAATATATAGGAAAACAAAAATTTTAAATATTTTTATTACAAATATTATAGAAAATAATATAATTTCAGATCTAAACAAGTTTGGTGGAGGCTCGACCCTCCGTCTGCTCATCGCGAGACGGACGCTCTACCTATTATGTATATACACACTAAGTCGTGTAGACTCCAGCCACCGTTCACTAATCGCCTAACTGAAAGGCCTACCCACCCAGTCTTTGAACGGAATTTCAATGTTTTTCGTGCGTTTCTTCTTATATTTTTTACTTGCTGTTCTTATTTTACCTTCTTCTAATTTCTTCTCTGAAAATTAAAAAAAATCGACATTAATTGTTAAAATTTTCTTTTGAATTTTCGTCATTGTCGCTAAAAGCTTCGTAATCATCTTCTGTTGAGCTCGATGATGCGAAGGAGAGCGAAACATCGGGTAATTGCGGCTCAGCATCTCCGTACACCTCACCGGGGCCAAGCAGGATCAGCTTAGTCGAGGCAGCAGCCAAGGTGTCCTGGAAACATCTAAAGGCATATGTTGTTTTCCTCATGACGAGCTGATCTGTTCGGTGACATACTTTACAGCTGCAGTAGTCACCTACCCGTTCGGCTTCACGGTGGCACCTATTGCAGTAGGATATAGAGCAACCTTCACTCTGCTCGTATAACCACGGCTCATGGTAATCTCTCGCTCCGTGGCTTACTAGGGCTGAGATTTCTATTTCCCCCAAACGCAGGCCACCACCCTAAGCTAAACCCATTAGTGGGTTATCTTACTACCGGGTCCATGGGCCAGATGTTTTAGCCTCTGCAGAAAGATAGGTCCACAAAACACCTCACCTATACATGATCCACACGAGTAGAAGAATATAGATTTTTTGCAAGTCCTGCCTATTTTAAAAGCTTGTAGGCTCCTGTTAGGTTGGTGTTATTATCAAACGGAGAAGCATCGACCCTACGAGGTTATTTTAAAGTTATTATTCCGAGCCTAACCTCAGAATGAAAGCCGATAGTGAGGATGTATAAAAACATCGGCGTCCCTGGGCAACTAATTATTAGGGATGATTGCTGTAATGCCTTCCTTTTGACTATTAAGTGTGGCGAATTTATCCCCGACCTCTGGCCGTCTCGTTTCCATCACCTTCACTTCATGAACGACACTTCATTCTGGTATTGTGACTTGAGTTGACGAGACTACTGTGGCTGGGTTTCTTCTCTTCGAAACCCTCACTATTTTTTAATTTTCACATTCAATTACTACGTCTCCCTGCATCTCAATCTCCCCCTTTTGTGTTAATTTTACCTGATCCGGCTGGCATTTTAGATAGGTTATCCTATAGGTAATTATACATAAACTAGCAAACAGTTCTCTGTCCACTGCTCCTTGGCTGAAGACTAGTTCGTCTTCTTCATTGAAATATTTACATTACACCCAGAATAAAGTTTCCTAAAATTAGGAATATAGTTTAGCCTCGCTTGATACGCTAGAGGGGTTTCTGGGTTCCTTAAGTAAAAGTACTCTTTTTCCTAATATTGCAGCGGACTCATACTGGGAAATCCCATGGCTTGCTTTTGCATTTTGCACGAAGCGATGAGCCTTACCGGACAGTTCATATTAAATTTTGGCTACAGTTTCTCGATTTCTTTTTCTAACCATTGTTATGCAACTTCTGAGTCGCTTTCATAGTCACTTTCTATCAATCCTGGTAATAATCTTTTTACCCTTTTTATTATCTCGTTTTGTGTTTTGTATTGTGCTTTTGTAAAGGCCCTTTTAGCTTCTCAATGAGTATCTCATCCCTTGGATCAACGTAGAAGGTATTTATCATTTTCTGGGCGTTTTGGAAGATGATTTACAAAGACTACTGATAGAGATGATTCATCAGCTCCCCTACCGTCAACACTGTCCTGTTGCCCAAGTGACAATAGTCGTCAAATGGTCTTCTGCTGAAGTGTGCCATAAGTATCGGGTTAACTATGACGAAGAGGTACTCAACTTTTGCTCTCATTGACTTGCCAGTGTGGAGAAGCAAAACAGTTTCCAGAATCTCCACAATGCTGGACCTGTTCTGCCAGCGGGTTTCCCCGAGCTTTTTACGAACTGTTCTCTAAGACTGTTCCACCGAAGTATCAACCAAAGCGCATCCAACAATGTCTACAGCCTCAGGGATATCTGAGCAGCCCTTCAGCATCAAATCTTCAAATATTTTTTTCTCCTCATCATATTTGTTACGTCTAACCTTTATACCCATGACCATTAACAGTTTTGCTAGAGGGACGCACATGCTTTTGCCATACCCGATACCTACAGATATGTCTAGATTTTTACCTTTTGTCAAAAGTACTGTTGTTTACAACCCGCAGGTGTTGGGGCGAATACTCATTATTGTATTTTTACAGAAATAACTTTCGGCATTAACGCCAGAACATTTTACAACCATCGTAGTATTTTTTCGAATAACATTACGATTTAATACTATTTTTTCTTGACCGTCGATAACAAAGTATTCCCCAGGTTCACTGGGTTACTCTCCGACCATCTTTCGCTGTTCGTCGGTCGTGTGTGTAGTGGGGCACAGAGCTGAACCAACCATCAAAGGTAATTAGCCAAAGTAAAGATTTTTCGTAAATGTTCGTGTTTCGTCGGTTTATGAACTTTTGAAGTCATACTCCACGTCTGCCCTCAAAGGTAAAACTTAAGATTTTTACATTTAGCGGCAGACGTCAAGATCGTTCAGAATTTTGGCGGCGGTTACGTTTCTAACAGTTATGCTCGCCACACATGTTAGTAAATTACAACACCGTAACGATACCGTCTGTTAAAACTTTATCCTGCAGAAACCGGATATAAGATTCTATCATGACGTATGCTTACTCCCTTACCTTTGTTATTAATTCAGATATTTTCACGGCTACCCATTCCAGAGGAAGATCGATTTTCTGACGTTTTCCCGTTGCTCCTTCCTTGTTCTCCTCTTCCTCGATTCTATCGAGATTACTGAATGCTGCTCAGTTTTGTCAAACCAGCATTTGATGCAAGTAGCTTTGTCTCCTCGAGTTATCTGCAGCCTCTGTTTCTCTAGTCCATACTCAGTTTCCGGTCTTCTTACGCCTTCCCTAATTTTCATAGCTTGCATTTGAAGTCTGGTAACCACTTTATCTGACCAATTTTACAGGTTGTCAAACTACATTTGTAGGCTTCCATGTCCTCATCGGTTATTCTCCTCATTCGTCTAACCTATTCTCGGGCAATCACATTTTTTCCCCTTTTCCTTGAGATATTCTTTGATCGAACTCGGAACATTCTCTGTTATTCCTGCCTGCTCCTCAATTTTTTTCCCAGTTACTTGTGAAGAACAGGATCAAAGGACTTTTGTAGTCTAAGCAAATGCAGTCCTGCCATCCCTCTCTCTTCTGACTCACTTCTGTTACTTTGTCAGGGAAATCAACAGGCTTGTAGGACAAGATTCGCCACCTTGAAAACCGTGTTGGACATTATTTACGAAACAACTTGTCAAGTGCTTTACCACTTTTAGATATAATAATAATAATAATAATAATAATAATAATAATAATAATAATAATAATAATAATAATAATAATAATAATAATAATAATAATAATAATAATATCTTTATTTCTACAAGCACATGTACAAGGTATACAGGCCTATGTGACATCAATGACATACTACCATATAGAAAGCCGCTTGTCATGCAGAGCATTTCCCGCAGATTAAGTCAGTTTTGTCCCAGGATGCGACCCACAACAGTTGACTAACACCCAGGTACCCATTTTACTAATGGTTGAGCACAGACAGCCGGTATAAGGAAACACCCCCAATGTTTCTACCCTTGCCGGGAATCGAACCCGGACCCCTCACCATGAGAAGCGAGAGCTGTTGTCACCATGGGTCACCGTGACCTTCTGATTATCTTTTTCATTGCTTTATATAGTGTGAATGTCGGTGATACGGGTTTGTAGTTCAACGCTTCCTGTCTGTTTCCTTCCTGAAATATTTGGACTAAATTCGCTGCCTTCCTGACGACTGTCCCGTAATATTATCTTATAGATTTTAGCCAGTGGTTAAATCCGTGCTTCTGCCCATTTTTCCAGAAACTCAGGTCCTATTGTCTTTGATATTTCCAGCTCACTCAAAAAGTTTTGTCACCTCTTTCACTGTTGTGTTTATCACATTCAGTACCTGTTGACGTACTCTTTCTCTCTGGTCTTCTGGTGTTGCCCTTGTTTTTTATTGAGAACATCTTTTTATATCGTTTGTTCAGGGAATTTCCGAATTCTTTCTCGTATCTTGTGAGCTCTATTCTTCTTTCAATCCTATTACATGGTCATTTGCTATCATTTTTCTTCTGATGTGACCGTGAAGCAGTTTTGGTCCAGACTTGGCCTTTGCTGCTGTATCATTCTCTAACTGATGCGTAGATCGTAACTCACCCTCGTAGTCTCGTTTCTTACTTCCCTGTTCACTTCTGTCCTCTCGTCTGTCCTTTGCTTTGTGTAGATTTTTCCATTCTCTTGTACCTTGTTTTCTCTCACTGCATTTTTTGTTGAGCTCTGTTGAAACTTATGTCCGCTTCACGGCACTTTCTGGCTAGATACTCCTTCTTATTTATTGGCTTTCCTTCCAGTTACCTTTACCGCTGCACTGCTTTTACATAGTTTCTCATCTTTCCTAACGTTCCTCTTCTAAAATCTGGTTTCTCCCCCCCCCCACTTGCTTTAGAAGTAACGCTATGGAAATACTAGTTCCAATCTTGTCCTGTCATCTCTTTTGTTGAGTCCTTAACATACTCGCAGATTTCCTTATCCTCGTTGACCCTCCCCCATGTGGATGCCAAATTTATCTAGAACTTTTGTAGTTGAAATTTCTCATAATTGGTCGCTTTGCTATTGTGGCATGCAGAGAGTACGCACCCTTTATTCGGCGCATGTACACACCCTGATTGAAAGGCTATCTCCCCCAACCAGCGAACCAGGTGCTAAGGGTTGACGATGGGGCCCCATCGTTCAATCAATACCCAGGTTCCAGCCAATGAGAAGATGGGTTTGGCAATCGCAGAGGTGTTGTGGGTACCACACACCTGTCTGCCCTTGTCATTTCCATTCTACAGCTGATTGAAGCACGGTCTGCTCTCTAGTGGCTTCTATTCTGCCTTGCTTACCGTGGAGTGCACTAATACCTATTGTTGTGCATAGTGTATATAGTGTACATAATTCTGTTATTACTTGGTGAAGGATAATATAAGTCTAAAGTTTTTCTGCTCTCTTTATTTTGCTCCCTTTACACCCAGGAAAACAGGCCTGTGGACTCCTGGGTTGTAATAGCTATTTATGAGCTCTTCCTGTGTCTACTGGTATGGTATGAGCCATTGATTTTTGGCTGTCTTAATATTCCAGTCTCAGTCTCCTGGTGTTTCTTGGAAGGTGCAGAGCACTGCTGCTTGTACGTCTGTAATTTGTGCCCATTGTGCACCTGTATGATGCAATTCTGTTTATTGTTTTTTTCAAATCTTCACTAATTCCGATTAGGAATGCAACTACCTCCCACTCCCCTCTGTCGCATTTCTTTCCTTATTACTTGATATCTTGCCAGGAAGTAGGGGTGCCATTGGTACACGAAGAGAAAACACAGTAAGTGTCTGGGGCCTAAGACTGATCAACAGCCTCCCACCATGCAGAAGGGGAATTACCAGTTGGCCCCTGGCTTCCTTCAGGAAGGAGCTGGACCGATACTTAAAGACGGCGCAGAATCAGCCGGGTTGTGGTTCGTGTGTTTGTGCACGTGCGGCCAGCAGTAACAGCCTGGTTGATCAGGCCCTGGTCGTGGACCGGGCCGTGGGGGCATTGATCCCGGAACACTCTCCAGGTAGACTCCAGGTAACCGTTATCATTAAATTAGCGCTTATTACGTTATGGATATGATGTCTGGGGTTGGTCTCTTAATCGTTCAGTCAATTTATTACTTTTAATAATCCATCTGCATTTGTGCATTATACTCTGAGCATTATTTTGCAATGCTTTGGTATGTGTTATTTAAGTTTTTTATTCATTGCTTATCTATCAGGAAGGAGATAGTTAAAGGCTTCACTTAGTGTGATCATTGTTACTGTTGGGGGGAGGGGGGATTTACAGTGGTAGACAGGAGGATGATTGGGGAGAGCGATGAGTTATTAGTATTGGAGAAGGATGAGGAGGGAAAAATCTAAGTTGGTACTGCTAGGTGATAAGGATGTGAGCCTTGAGTAACTCATTAAAGGTGGGTGCTGCTTCCCCTTGCCACCTGCTTGTCTTTCCTGTGTTTGATAGTGTTGTACATGATCCATGAACTATTCCCTCTCCATTTCTACTCTTGATATAAACATACATGGTGATATTTAGTGTTCCTCAAGCATTCTTTCCATCTTCGGCTCCAGTTTTCAGCTATATATAACCAGGAGTTATTTGTCTTGGAAGAACTTCCGAATCCCATGAAAATTTATCATCTGACTTTTCACTTTCTCTTTTCTTTTGCACTGAATAATCGATATAGACTCAGGTTCCTCTTCTCATCTCCTTCCTGATCTACTATCTGCCTCTTTTAGTCCATAAATCATCAGTGACTTCCCTCTTCCTTTTACTGTTTTTGTCTCCAGAATGCTTTGTGTGTGTGTACACTCACCTAGTTGCACTCACCTAGTTGTGGGTGCAGGGGTCGATTCACAGCTACTGACCCCGCCTCTTCGCTGGCCGCTAGTAGGTCCAGTCTCTCCCTTCTCCACTAGCTTTATCGAATCTCTTCTTAAGCTGTGTGTGTATCCTGCCTCCACTATGTGACTCTCCACATTGGTCCACTTCATGACAACTGTGACTGAAGAAATATTTCCTGACATCCCTGTGATTCATCTGAGTTCTTAATTTACAGTTGTGATCCCTTGTTGCCGTGTCTCATCTCTGAACGTTCTGTCCCTGTCCACCTTGTCAATTCCTGTCAGCATTTTATATGTCGTAATCATGTCCGCTCTATCCTTCCTGTCCTCCAGTGTCGTTAGGTTGATTTCCTTTAACCTCTCTTCGTAGGGCATGCCCCATGCAAACCTTAGCTCTTTCTCCTATTTCCTGACGTATTTGACCAGGTGTGGCTTCCATACTGGTGTTTCATACTCCACTATGGGCCTGACGTACACAGTTTCATTGTCTTGAATGACTCCTTACTCAGCTGTCGAAACGCTTTTCTTAGGAATGCCAGACGCCCATATGTTGCAGCAGTTATTTGGTTGATGTGCGCCTCAGAAAATGTGCTCGGTATGATACTCACCCCAAGATCCCTTTCCTAGAGTGTTTTGCAGCCTTTGACCTAGACTGTATTCCGTCTGCAGTCTTCTTTCTACTTTCTCAAACTTCATGACTTTGCACTTGTGGTGTTAAACTCTTAGAGCCAGTTATTGGACTAGGCTTCCAGCCTGTCCAGAGCTCCTTGTAGGCTTAATTGATCCTCGTCCGCTTGTATTTTTCACATCGCCTATAAACAGGGACACCTCTAAATCTGTCCCTTCAGTCATTTTATTCACATATACAGTAATAATAATAATAATAATAATAATAATAATAATAATAATAATAATAATAATAATAATAATAATAATAATAATAATAATAATAATAATAATAATATTTTTATTTCTACAAGTACATGTACAAGGTATACAGACCTAGCTAGCATCAATGACATACTACTATATAGAAAGCCGCTTGTTATGCAGATCATTTTGGGAAATTAGGTCAGTTTTGTCCCAGGATGCGACCCACACCAGTCGACTAACATCCAGGTACCCATTTTATACTGATAGGTGAAAATGGACAACAGATGTCTTATGGAAACACGTCCTAAATTTTTCCAGCCATACCGGCGATTCGATCTCCGAACTTCAGTGTGTGAGTTGAGTGCGCTAGTGATCGCACTACATGAGACAGGACTCACCCTAGTGGAGCCCTTCTCGACACATGCACCCAGTCTGACACCTTATCAAGTACAGCCACAAAATGTTTCTTTTTTTTCAGGTATTACCAGGATGTGTGTGTGTGTGTGTGTGTGTGTGTGTGTGTGTGTGTGTGTGTGTGTGTGTGTGTGTGTGTGTGTGTGTGTGTGTGTGTGTGTGTGTGTGTGTGTGTGTGTGTGTGTGTGTGTGTGTGTGTGTGTGTTTTGTGTGTACTCAACTAATTGTGGTTGCAGGGGTCGATTCACAGCTGTGTGTGTGTGTGTGTGTGTGTGTGTGTGTGTGTGTGTGTGTGTGTGTGTGTGTGTGTGTATGTGGAGGGTAGTTGTGTGTACCTGCACCCTCACATGCACAGGTGCACCCTCACCTGCACAGGTGCACCCTCACCTGCACAGGTGCACCCTCACCTGCACAGGTGCACCCTCACCTGCACAGGTGCACCCTCACCTGCACAGGTTCAACCTCACTTATCCAGGTGCACCCTCATCTGCACAGGCACAACACACTCACCTGCACAGGTACAACACACTCACCTGCACAGGTACAACACACTCACCTGCACAGGTACAACACACTCATCTGCACAGGTACAACACACTCACCTGCACAGGTACAACACACTCACCTGCACAGGCACAACACACTCACCTGCACAGGTACAACACACTCACCTGCACAGGTACAACACACTCATCTGCACAGGTACAACACACTCACCTGCACAGGTACAACACACTCACCTGCACAGGTACAACACACTCACCTGCACAGGTACAACACACTCACCTGCACAGGTACAACACACTCACCTGCACAGGCACAACACACTCACCTGCACAGGTACAACACACTCACCTGCACAGGCACAACACACTCACCTGCACAGGTACAACACACTCACCTGCACAGGTACAACACACTCATCTGCACAGGTACAACACACTCACCTGCACAGGTACAACACACTCACCTGCACAGGTACAACACACTCACCTGCACAGGCACAACACACTCACCTGCACAGGTACAACACACTCATCTGCACAGGTACAACACACTCACCTGCACAGGTACAACACACTCACCTGCACAGGTACAACACACTCACCTGCACAGGCACAACACACTCACCTGCACAGGTACAACACACTCACCTGCACAGGTACAACACACTCATCTGCACAGGTACAACACACTCACCTGCACAGGTACAACACACTCACCTGCACAGGTACAACACACTCACCTGCACAGGTACAACACACTCACCTGCACAGGTACAACACACTCACCTGCACAGGTACAACACACTCACCTGCACAGGTACAACACACTCACCTGCACAGGCACAACACACTCACCTGCACAGGTACAACACACTCACCTGCACAGGTACAACACACTCACCTGCACAGGTACAACACACTCACCTGCACAGGTACAACACACTCACCTGCACAGGTACAACATCCTTACCTGCACAGGTACACCACCCTAACCTGCACAGGTACACCACTCTCACCTGCACAGGTACACCACCCTAATGTGCACAGGTACAACACCCTCACCTACACAGGTACACCACCCTAACCTGCACAGGTACACCACTCTCACCTGCACAGGTACACCACCCTAACCTGCACAGGTACACCACCCTAACCTGCACAGGTACACCACTCTCACCTGCACAGGTACACCACCCTAATGTGCACAGGTACAACACCCTCACCTACACAGGTACACCACCCTAACCTGCACAGGTACACCACTCTCACCTGCACAGGTACACCACCCTAATGTGCACAGGTACAACACCCTCACCTACACAGGTACACCACCCTAACCTGCACAGGTACACCACCCTAATCTGCACAGGTACAACACCCTCACATGCACAGGTACACCATCCTCACTTGCACAGGTACACCTTGACCTGCACAGGTACACCTTGACCTGCACAGGTACACCCTCACCTGCACAAGGTATACCCTCACTTGCACAGGTACAACACTTCACCCGTGTGACACAGGTGAGGGCCACCTCCTTCACCCGTGTGACACAGGTGAGGGCCACCTCCTTCACCCGTGTGACACAGATGAGGGCCACCTCCTTCACCCGTGTGACACAGGTGAGGGCCACCTCCTTCACCCGTGTGACACAGATGAGGGCCACCTCCTTCACCCGTGTGACACAGATGAGGGCCACCTCCTTCACCCGTGTGACACAGGTGAGGGCCACCTCCTTCACCCGTGTGACACAGGTGAGGGCCACCTCCTTCACCCGTGTGACACAGGTGAGGGCCACCGCCCTCACTTGTTCCTTCGTCAAAGGGACCAGGTTAATTAGCCCCAAAAGGACGCAACTTCAGTGATTCGTATTTTAGCATAAAAAAATAGTAAACTCTCTTGGAGTGGCTTTCAGATGATGGTTGAGATTTTGGACCTTGAAGGGAGTCAGTCCTTGGAAGGAGTCGGTCCTTGGAGGGAGTCAATCCATTATGTTCGCTAATAAAAGCCCCTCCACAATTACACTATACATTATTGTTATCATTATATATATATATATATATATATATATATATATATATATATATATATATATATATATATATATATATATATATATATATATATATATATATATATATATATATATATATATATATATATATATATATACATATACATATATATAGGATGGGGTCCACCTCTGGTGTAAATTGTGGGACCCATAGCCTCGGAGAAGTGGATAAAAAGGCTTCAAGAAAGAATATTTGGATTTCTTCCTGAAGCCATTTGAATATTCCACTTCCCCTACCACCCCATCTTTTAAACTATTTTTTTTACCAATAGGAATATTTTATTACATAATATGGTACAGAAGATTTAAGAGATACATTGTTGATATAAAGGTGGCATATACGGTACATGTTGTTACGTGTGTATCACCGATTATAAGGCGAAAATCTCATCCAGCTCCTCAGAGCTGGGGCGTGTGCCCAAAATGCAGCATGCATTACCCCTTTGAACAGCCGCACTGAGCCGCTGGAACAGAAAACTAGCTGCCCTGGGATCCCTAGTTACCCTGATGAGTCTTTTTCCCAGCTCCTTAAGGAAATTAGATGCACTCTTTCCCCATGAGCCAAGGGTCTCTGAGCCTATGGGAACAAACATATAATGATGGGCAAGTTCTCCATATTTTCTAGACTTTTGGGACTCCCTAAAGCTGGCAGCTGCCCCTCCTTCCTCCCTGGTGTATTGGAGATAGGTATCAGCCAAGGTAGATGCACATGTATAGTCCCACACCACCTGCTTCCCATCTGTCCAGGCTTGAAGGGTGATACCATCTGGACGCTTCTGGCTGCCGTCAGATCTGCATAGTTGCGGTGGCTCCCTTACTGCTGGGCATCCAGCTGTTGTGAGGCTCCTCTTGATAATGTTATTAACCTCCTCATGTCTTGCAATCTTTCCCTCGGATTTACGGCACACAAGACCATGGTACCCGAATCGGTCTGCTGCTTCACTGCCACAAATACGCCTGTGTTCGGCGAGAATAGGGGCGGCAAGTCGAAGGGCAACACCGATGCGGATGATCTGTGGGTCGAGGCGTGTGCCAAGGCTGGAGTTGGGAACAGCCAACAGAAAGTCCCCAGCATGAGGGGCTCTCACTGCCAGCAGGCGGGCTCTATCCTTCCCTGACACACTCTGAAGCATCGTTGAGGCTATATTTTCCACTATTGGACCATCCCAGTGGGATTGTTTGTAGTTGTTGGGGGGAGCAGGTCTGGCTCCAGAGCCCGTTAGATTATCCCAGATCATTGCTCCGTCATAGAATTTTTGGTCCTTGGCTCCAATCTTGTCCCTAAGATGTTCAGGGAGAATCGCTGCTACAAGCTCTCTGGATGCAATACACGAGGACAGAAAAGCAGGTAACGCAATCTGTGATGACTTGCGGACACCAATGCCTCCTAGTCTGACTGGAAGTGTAGCTTGGTTCCACTGCCCGTCTTCTAGAGTAAGGTTAAGTACTTTCGTAAAAATCTGCCTCAGAATACTGTCATATTCGTGCAGTATAGGGTTATCATATGAAGGTGCACATCTTAGGAAATATGTCAACCTGGGCAGACTCAAGCACTTTGTGAGAAGGTACAAGGCATCGTGGGTGTCCAGATTGCCTATTCGTTGTTCCATTCTCCTTAACTCTTCCAATTTCTTCCTGAGAATTGTGTCAATGGCATTGCTTCCCAGAGGTGCTCCTAGCAAGATATATATAATATATATATATATATATATATATATATATATATATATATATATATATATACATAGGGAGGTACCAACTCTGGAACTGAGTTGAGGACCTTCATCCTCGGAGAAAACAATGAACAGCCTCAAGGAAAACCCGAGGTTCTCCCTGAAGCTGTTTGAATATTGTTTCTCCTACCACCCACTCTATTGCATATTCTGTGGATACTTTATTTAAAGATAAAATACATTGACAGAAATACAATACGAAGTAGAACAACATAGATAACAACTCAGAGCTGCATCTCGAACAATTCGTCAAGTTCCCCGGCTGTGGGCTGTGGGCTGCTTGCCCAGAATGCTGCAGGCATTTTCCCTCTGGATCGCAACACTGAGTCTCTGAAAGAGGAAGCTGGCTGCCCTGTTATCTTTGGTTTCTATGATGAGTTTTTCACCCAGCTATATGAGGAACTTTAGAGCACACTTGCCTCATGCTCCAAGGGTCTCCGACCCTACTGGGTAATATTAAGTTATAGCAAGGGGGGAAGGCCTTCATGTTTGATGGTCTTCTGGGTCTCCTTGTGGCTGGAAGCTCCACCCCCTTCAGCTACGGAGAATGTCAAGTAGGTGTCTACCAATTTGGCGGCACAGGTGTAGTCCTAGGCAATCTGCTTACTATCCTTCCAGAGTAGCATAGTGGCTCCATCAGGACGCCTTTGACTTCTGTCAAACCTCCGCACTTGGGGTTCCCATTGGGCTGGGCAACTGGCTCTGGCGAGGCTTCTCTTTATGATGTCGTTAACCTCCTCATATTTAGCATACTTCCCTTCTGATATGTGATACACGAGACCATGAAGTCCGAATTGATCAGCCGTCGCCCTGCCGCAAATACACCAATGTTTGGTGAGTATGGGGGCGGCTAGGCAATAAGCAACACCAATCCGAATGGCCTGTGGGTCGAGTCGAGTGCCCAGGGAGGAATTGAGAACAGCTAGAATTAAATTTCAGGAGTGTGGTGCCTTCACCGCTAGGATACGAGCTTTGTCTTTTCTTGAAGCGTTGGTGAGCATTGTGTTGACGATTTTTTTCCATGATCGGTTTGTCCCAGTGGGACTGTTTGTGCTCTTTGGGAGGAGCTGGTCTACTGGAGAAGTCTATAAGGATATCCCACCGCACAGCTGCTTCAGTGAACCTGGGGTCTTAAGCTCCTACCGCGTCTCAGGAGCGATCGGGGACAATCTTCATGACCAATCCACTGGAAGCCAAACACGAAGACAAAAATGCAGGTTGCTTGGCGCACCACTATACCTCCCAGTCGCACTGGAAGGTTTGTCTGATCCCAGTGCTGATCTTCAAGTGACAAATTCATTGCCTTCTTAAAGGTTGATCTCAGGAGTGCGTCATATTCGTTGAGTGTTGGCTTGTCAAAAGAGGGTGCGCACCTCAGGAAGTGAGTTTTGGCATAGTAAAGACACCTTGTGAGGAGATACATAGCTTCATGGACATCAATATCGCTTATTCTCTCCTCCATTTTCTTCAGGTCATCTAGTTTGTCCTTAAGGACCGTGTCGATGGCCTGGTGACCCAGCGGATGGAGTGGTAATAGAGACTTCAGGAAGGATTGCTGTGACTAATAAGCTGAACCTGCCCAACTCCCTTAAAAATTAGACTTTTCCCGAAAAAAATATTTTACAGAATAACAGATATTTTTTTTTAACTGACAGTGCTATAAAGATTTTTATTTTTTGGGTCAAACTTATAAGCTTCAACTAGTCCCTTTAAAACTAATGAATTTTAGCTAAATTCTGATAAATATATATTTATGTTTAAATTTATTTAATATTACTTAAAATAAATATATATTTTTCGTTATGTTCAGATTGATTTTCGACGATACATAGCAAAAACGCACATTCATTCTGCTTATTCGTCAGAGGACACCCTTGTCGAATGACGCAAACTCGCAGGTTCGGCATAATTCTGCCTATTTCGAAAATAACTTTTTTCGAAAACGAGATTTTAAACCCCCACATAGTGGTCTTGATATTTTTTTCAGAGGCCACCAACTGAAATTCTCTTGAAAGTTTTTACGCAGAGCTCCTGCTACCTCAAAATAAGCCAAAGTGATGCACGTGTCTCAAATGCTCTCAATAAGTCGGCAAATTCGCAACAAAAGTCTCCTGAGAGAGACTGCGGAGGAACAAGCACAGCGCAGCCCCTTATCTAAACTAACTTTGCGACGTCAGCTTCAGTAAGGAGATTTCAAACTCTCCATATACTGACAAGTATTGTTAGCAGACTGCAACATCTACAACCCTTCAGCAAGCTTTTATGTTATTATTATTAGTTGTGGTCTCAGACCGGGCCGCGGGGGCGTTGACCCCCCGAAACCCTCTTCAGGTTCTCCAGGTAATTATATTACCAAAACAAGTGCTAAAAGAGTATGGGTTATGAAGCACAAGTTTGAGAATTCTAAGTTTGAAAGATTTTTGTATACTACTATAACTTTTGCATTGGTTGATCTCGCAACTGTGTTGACACTAAGAGATCCTCAGTACTACGTACTGAACATAATGTTGACACTAGGAGATCCTTAGTACTACATACTGAACATAATGTTGTGTACAAGTACTCTCATTTTGTCACTCTATCACTGTGCTGTGACCTTCCTCATCCCCGCCATCTGGAGTTGCAGTAACCTAAGAGCTCTGGTGATGGATGCGACCAGACCAAAAGATGACTGAAACCCGACCTCTAATGACCTGCTAACGAGCTTCGGCAGAATTGATTGGTCAACATTTTCCTCATCGCTCGTCTACTCTTAGCTTCTTATTTTCTTTCTTCCCTGGGGACTCTTAGAGCTTTCATTGTATGTTTTCTTTTCTCTGCGAGACACTTAAGGCTATCAATGTATATCTTTTCCTGGGATATTCCCGGTGTATGTTTTTTTCCACGGCAACGTTTGAAGTGAACGTGATCAATTATTAATCTTAGAGAGATTCAGAATATGTAAACAACCTCTTTTCTACAAAATTCTCTTGGTTCTCAGATAATCATCAAATTTATTATCAAGATAGAGAATATGAGAAATAAAAATTATGTACGTATTATCCCACAATGTATTTGATGATGGTCTTTTGCATTGCTTTACTCAGCAGCATACACTGTATGTTAGTGTCATACACCGTGTCATACACCGTGCCATATACCGTGTCATACACCGTGCCATACACAAAATGTCCTGCCTAGGTGCCGTTCACGAGCGTATACTGTGTCACTTGCTATATCACAAACTATCGTATGCTGTGATCCATTGTCATATAGTGTGTACATTGTGTCACATTGTCTTACATTATGGTACAGTGTGTCATACCCATTTTATATTGCACTGTGTATCATACTGCCATACAGTATGTCATAGCGTACCCTACAATGCCATCCTCATTGTGCCTTACTCTGTGTCCTACGCTATGTATAACACACAGAAGTGCACAGTTTGTCATACATTGTTACACAGCTTGTCATAGTCGTTGCGTTAGTGTCTCATACACTGTTCGCGGAACTCTGTTTGCTAATTGTAATTATGGCTCTGTTTGCCGATTGTTAGCGTGGCTCTGTTTACTAATTGTTAGCGTGGCTCTGCTAATTGTTAGCGTGGCTCTGTTTGCTAATTGTTAGCGTAGCTCTGTTTGCTAATTGTTAGCTAATTGAGTCGCCGTCCAGCCGCCGTGGAGAGAAGACGTCGTCGTTCCTGCTCTTCGGTTATCCTGAGTAATTCTCGAGCAGAGCAACTCTGAACACTGTTACTCGAGATTTTTCTTGGGTTATCCTGAGTTGTTCTCGACCAGAGCTGAGAGGAAACTTGCTTGCAGTCACTTCGAGCACCATCCCATCAAGAGGGTAAGGCGGTGACTTGCTTGCTTGTTCACCCCTCTCTTCCCCATCCCCCCATCCTTCCCCATCCTCCCCTCACACAAACATCTACACTGGCCCACACACTAACACACTACTTACATTGCTATCCTTCTGACTTTCCTATCTTCTTCTTTTTCGGCAACTTCGCCTTTGGTGAGTTAACACAAGGCATTTTGACCATCCGGTAGCCCGTGTGTTTTTTTAAAATTCGGCCGATCTTTGCCTTGGGCCCTTTCCCCTCACTACTCGAGGGTAGGCTATCTCAGGGGCTGACCTTCATAAGTCAGCTGAAATAGGATGTCAGGACTAACACTAAGGAAAGACCCTTTTTTGTTAAAGCAACTTCTGTGCCAGATGTACCTTCCTGGACATCATGGCGCGAATAAGAGTAAGATTACGTGTTGATGACAACCAAAAGTCGAAGAAAGAAATTCTAGAATGTATTTGTTCGAATTCAACTGTTGCTCCAGTGGATGTTTTTCAAACCCACGCTGGGGGCAGTACTTCTCCTCTCTTCTAAAGAAGAGTTACTTCAGCTGCTCAAGCAAGATGTTCTAGACAAAATGAAGACTTTTGGTATCCACCCAATTGCACCTGAAAGCTATCAAGCCCAGCGAACTGTGTTTGTTGCCAGAATTAACAGCTTCATGAGAGAGAGCTCAGTGCAGGAAATTGTTGATGACTTTAATACTGAGAATTCTGAATTTAAGGCTGTCCAAGCATTTAAATTCTCTAAACCTGGCAACAACCAGGTAACATTAAAGTTAATACTTGAGATACCTGAAGCAGCCAAACTTGTGTGTCAAAATGGCTTCAAATGTTTTGGCACCAGATGTACACCTGACCAGATCTCTCTTGAGCGGTTGGTCAGTGTTACACAATATTACAAATGTTACGCATTTGGTCATACCACCAACAAATGCAGTATCCAAGCACTGATTTGCAGCATATGCCCTGGTTAGCATTCTTTTAAAGATTGTAATAACAAAACTAAGCCCAAGTGTGTCCTCTGCAATGGAAAACACCATGCTGTTTCTGCTATCTGTCCTGAGAGGAAAAAGGAAATGCAGAAAATTCTAGAAGCTAAGAAACTATCCAATTCTAAGAAGATCACTCCCCAGGCACCCCCAACAATGTCTCAGACTTCCTTCCCAGCTTTGCCTGGATCTAGTGGGACTCCTCAGGTCTCTGCCACTGGTTCCAATGTTTGGAATTCTGCCCCTCTTGGAGTGCCCCAATCTAACCCTCACCTACAACATACACAAACGCAATAACAAGGTTCAGCCTCACCTCCCATGTCTCAGGTATCCTCAGCCGGGGATATGACGAGAGCACAACTAATGTATATGATGGCCAAAGACATAGCAGGTGGTGACATTCAACTCTGCTCTAAGATTTTAAATGATTTGTTAATGGCTAATGGGATCACTCCCATTACTATCCCAGATAATGTTAAGGTTATTATGGCCCAGCCTTCTCATAACAAGAAGTATGTGCCCTACTCTACTTCTACAAATAAGCCTAATTCATCCCTTGTTCAGGGATCACCCGCCTCGCATACCCAGGTTCTCAACTTCCCTCAACCCGATGAGTCAATACCTGACCCTAACGATGCCCCAGCGATTGGGGCTTACTCTTCCGCTATTGTAGCTGATCCTGTTGAACAGGAACTTTCTCAGGGTAATTCACCTGGCCTACCAAATTTTCCCTTGGAGCCTCCACAGTCTCCCATTAACTCTCACGAGCCTCTGCTTCCTGAAACTGGGAATATCACACCTCAGTTTTCTGATGATGACTCTAATGACTCTAAAGATTCTGTTAATATTGCCAATTCTAGTGAGGATGGTGACACTTTTAATACACAAGCAACTACTCAGAATTTCCCTCCTTCCCTTGACGAGTCCAGCAGGGATAGTGTGTATACCAAACATGAAATTACTTGCAGACGTTCAGACCGCAGTACACTTGCTAAGTGCAAGAAACAATGGGGATTACAATTTTCCAACTCTATGTTCAACATTTCTTTAATAACCGTTACCTCCTTGAAGATGAACTACATAATTACAATCCTAATGTTATACTCTTGAATGAGACAGCTGCGAGAGTTGATCAGCATATTAAATTGCGTGGTTACTCTACTGTGGAGAAATCGAGAGGACCCTATAGTGGCGTAGCCATCTTAGTTAAATTAGGCTATGCATTTAAAAATATTCATGTTGATGTAGATAACATTCTTGCAATAGAAATGACGACGTCTCATGGCCAACTAGTGATAGCAACTGGATATTTTCCCCGGAGACAACAATATATAGAGTCAATTCCTCTACATAGGATGTTAAGCAGAAATATTCCAACAATTCTAGCCTGAGATTTTAATACTCATCATACTGCCCTCTTAAACTGTGGAGCTGGTAATCCACTGGGCGACTTGAAAGGAAAACAACTGTTTAATATCATGACAGCCAGAAACTTGTCATTTCAAGGCCCATTCTTTAAATCGTATATTGGTCCTCATCCAGGGACACCAGATATAGTCCTGACAAACAGAGACTGTGACCTCTTTCATTGTCGTATCTCTCCTGGAGGAAACGTAGAGTCTGATCATATCTCTGTTATAATACAACTACAAACTTCTCCATTTAGAATACCTGTACCTCCTAAACCCAATCTCAACACCCTAGGATTTGACCCCTTCAGGGCATTTCTGGGTAAAGATGAAATTGTGTCGTTGGAAAAATTTACCTTACAATGCAATTGACGATGCGATCAGGTCCCTTCACAATCGAATAATTGATGCTACTAATGCAACTTGCCAGTTAGCTTCCACAAAGATCTACCAACAATATAAACCTACGAGGGAAATTAGAGACGGTATGAGAAATTATCAAACAGAATGTCGAAGGCATCTTCAAACGCGGCAACCACCAGTAACTACATTGTATAGATTGAGGCAAGAATTAATTAACATGATTAGTCATCACAAACGTGACTTATAGAAATTGCTAGTTCTAGAAGCTAATCAGTACAAACGAGAGCCTGAAAAATTTTGGAGTAAGATTCAGCAACTTTTAGGTGCAAAGCACAAGGCTCCTACCTACCTAATTCATACCTTCACTGATGATGATGATGAAGAGGTTGAGATTAAACTTGATGATCCACAGGAGCAAGCTAATTTGATGGGTGATGTATGGGATAAAATTTCTCCCACAATAACAGTCGTCGATTTAACAATAATCACTATCAGTTGGTCAATGAATGGAGAGATGAGAACTTAGCTGATCTACAACCACTACCTTCCATCGATACATCAACTCTTGAAGATACCCACCCTCTTACTAGACCTATCACACTACTTGAGATGAGTCAAGTTATTGGAAGAATGAGAAATAGAGCCCCTGGTCTCTCTGGAATAACAATGAAACAAATAAAGTTCCGACCCAGAAATTGTAAACAGTCTTTGATTAATATCTTTAATGCCATCTTGGCCTCCGGACATTTTCCATTTGTTTTTAAGACTGCTAGGATGATCTGGCTAAACCCAATAAAGACTTCAATTAACCAGGGAATTATAGACCTATATCTTTACTTGAAGTCACTGGGAAAGTTCTTGAGAAGATCATGTCCAACAGACTGAACTACTATATGGAGTTTAACCACCTTTTTACTGAAAAACAGTTTGGCTTTAGGACATATAGAGGTACCCATCATGCAATAAATATTATTTATGATACTGTAGCGAGTCTGAAACATCAGGACAATCTTGCCCTAATTGCCTCCAGAGATGTTCATAAAGCTTTTGATAGCTTATGGCATGATGGCCATATATACAAACTTATTGACCTACCTGATCATAACTGGACATTTCTCAGATATATATATATATATATATATATATATATATATATATACCAGGTGTTTACAGTGAAACATATAAGTGAACAGTATTTAGATAAGGCTAAAGAGGTCTTTGTGGCATTTATGGATTTGGAAAAGGCGTATGACAGGGTGGATAGGGGGGCAATGTGGCAGATGTTGCAAGTGTATGGTATAGGAGGTAGGTTACTGAAAGCAGTGAAGAGTTTTTACGAGGATAGTGAGGCTCAAGTTAGAGTATGTAGGAAAGAAGGAAATTTTTTCCCAGTAAAAGTAGGCCTTAGACAAGGATGTGTGATGTCACCGTGGTTGTTTAATATATTTATAGATGGGGTTGTAAGAGAAGTAAATGCGAGGGTCTTGGCAAGAGGCGTGGAGTTAAAAGATAAAGAATCACACACAAAGTGGGAGTTGTCACAGCTGCTCTTTGCTGATGACACTGTGCTCTTGGGAGATTCTGAAGAGAAGTTGCAGAGATTGGTGGATGAATTTGGTAGGGTGTGCAAAAGAAGAAAATTAAAGGTGAATACAGGAAAGAGTAAGGTTATGAGGATAACAAAAAGATTAGGTGATGAAAGATTGAATATCAGATTGGAGGGAGAGAGTATGGAGGAGGTGAACGTATTCAGATATTTGGGAGTGGACGTGTCAGCGGATGGGTCTATGAAAGATGAGGTGAATCATAGAATTGATGAGGGAAAAAGAGTGAGTGGTGCACTTAGGAGTCTGTGGAGACAAAGAACTTTGTCCTTGGAGGCAAAGAGGGGAATGTATGAGAGTATAGTTTTACCAACGCTCTTATATGGGTGTGAAGCGTGGGTGATGAATGTTGCAGCGAGGAGAAGGCTGGAGGCAGTGGAGATGTCATGTCTGAGGGCAATGTGTGGTGTGAATATAATGCAGAGAATTCGTAGTTTGGAAGTTAGGAGGAGGTGCGGGATTACCAAAACTGTTGTCCAGAGGGCTGAGGAAGGGTTGTTGAGGTGGTTCGGACATGTAGAGAGAATGGAGCGAAACAGAATGACTTCAAGAGTGTATCAGTCTGTAGTGGAAGGAAGGCGGGGTAGGGGTCGGCCTAGGAAGGGTTGGAGGGAGGGGGTAAAGGAGGTTTTGTGTGCGAGGGGCTTGGACTTCCAGCAGGCATGCGTGAGCGTGTTTGATAGGAGTGAATGGAGACAAATGGTTTTTAATACTTGACGTGCTGTTGGAGTGTGAGCAAAGTAACATTTATGAAGGGATTCAGGGAAACCGGCAGGCCGGACTTGAGTCCTGGAGATGGGAAGTACAGTGCCTGCACTCTGAAGGAGGGGTGTTAATGTTGCAGTTTAAAAACTGTAGTGTAAAGCACCCTTCTGGCAAGACAGTGATGGAGTGAATGATGGTGAAAGTTTTTCTTTTTCGGGCCACCCTGCCTTGGTGGGAATCGGCCGGTGTGATAATAAAAAAAAAAATATATATATAACTTCCTAACTCAAAGAAAAATCATTCCTACCTTCATGGCAGGTCAACAGAGCCTTTTATGCCGACAGCTGGTGTCCCACGAGGTTCTTGTCTTAGTCCAGTTCTATTCAATATTTATGTGAATGATCTTCCTCAACCAGAGTTTAATGATACAATTATAACGCAATTTGCAGATGATGTCATCCATGTTGTCTCATCAACTCCTGTAACAGGAAAATACAAATATGAAAGAGTCATAGAAAAAATGAATATTGAACTTCGTCGAACATCCAATTGGGAAAAGAAATTGAGAATTACGACCAACCCTGACAAAGTCCTGGTTAGCACGATAGGATGTTTTGCATCAACCATAGAAGATAAGGAGGGGGGATCTTTAAATGTACGCCTTGATACGCTGAAGAAGAAACAACTTTATGCAATGCAAGAACTCTACATACCAGACAGAGAACATCCTCTCCAAGTTGAAAATACCACGGATTATATCATCAATACTCCTCACAGGACTCAAGGAATGACTCTCCCACAGAGGGTCCTTCGTTTTATCCATAAAGACGATTACCATCGACCAATGATCTTGAGCAACCTCCCTGCAGATGAAGATGATTGAGTAACACCAGAACCCTTCTATGTATACTAAGAAAATCATTGCCCCCAATTAGGGAGATATCTTGTATAGCATTCTACTGTTAAAATTATGCTACATTTACTATGGCGGGACACCACCTTGAAAGAAGCTAACGTGTCAAGTAATTCTTTACGAACTGTCCAGACAATTACCGCCTTGATTGTCGTTTAAATATTCGTTATGCAATCGCAAAAAAAAAAAAAAAAAAAAAGGCAATTACAACTTGTATATCTACTAGCAATAATTCAGTCATGTACCTATATATGTGTTATATCTATGTGACTCTGATGGGTTAGTACTATACCCCTTCAAGAATATTATATTATTCCACATACACTTTTTAAATTGCACCAGTGGTTGTGTCACGTACCTTTATATCCTACCTCACTCCCCCCTCCCACCCTTTTATATCCTACCTCACTCCCCCCTCCCACCCTTTTATATCCTACCTCACTCCCCACTCCCACCCTTTTATATCCTTCCTCACTCCCCCCTCCCACCCTTTTATATCCTACCTCACTCCCCACTCCCACTCTTTTATATCCTACCTGACTCCCCACTCCCACACATTTATATCCTACCTCATTCCCCCCTCCCACCCTTTTATACCCTACCTGACACCCCACTCCCACCCTTTTGTATCCTACCTCACTCCCCCCTCCCACCCTTTTACATCCTACCTGACTCCCCCATCCCAACCTTTTATATCCTTCCTCACTTTCCCCTCCCACCCTATTATATCCTACCTCACTCCCCCCTCCCACCCTTTTCCAATATTTCTATCCTTACCCATCCATCTTCCTTCCTTACCCATCTTACCAAAGACTCTGGTCATAAGAAGAAGAAGCGTGGCTCTGTTTGCTAATTGTTAGCGTGGCTCTGTTTGCTAATTGTCAGCATGGCTCTATTTGCTAATTGTTAGCATGACTCTCTTTGCTAATAGTTAGCGTCGCTCTGTTTGATAATTGTTAGCGCGAGTCTGCTAATTGTTAGCGTGACTCTGCGAATTGTTAGCGTGGCTCTGTTTGCTAATTGTTAGCGTGACTCTCTTTGCTAAGTGTTAGATAGGCTCTCTTTGCTAATTGTCAGCATGGCTCTATTTGCTAATTGTTAGCATGACTCTCTTTACTAATTGTTAGCGTGGCTCTTTTTTCTAATTGCTAGCGTGGCTCTGTTTGCTAATTGTTAGCGTGGCTCTGTTTGCTAATTGTTAGCGCGAGTCTTCTAATTGTTAGCATGGCTCTCTTTGCTAATTGTTAGCGAGACTCTGCTAATTGTTAGCATGGCTCTGTTTGCTAATTATTAACGTGACTCTGCTAATTGTTAGCATGGCTCTGTTTGCTAATTGTTAGCGTGGCTCTGCTAATTGTTACCGTGACTCTGCTAATTGTTAGCGTGGCTTTGCTAATTGTTAGTGTGACTCTGCTAATTGTTAGCGTAACTCTGATAATTGTTAGCGTAACTCTGCTAATTGTTAGCTTGACTCTGCTAATTGTTAGCATAACTCTGTTAATTGTTTGTGTGACTCTGCTAATTGTTAGCTTGACTCTGCCAATTGTTGGTGTGACTCTGCTAATTGTTAGCATAACTCTGCTAATTGTTAGTGTGACTCTGCTAATTGTTAGTGTGACTCTGCTAATTGTTAGCGTAACTCTGCTAATTGTTAATGTGACTGCTATTTGTTAGTGTGACTCTGCTAATTGTTAGCGTAACTCTGCTAATTGTTAGTGTGACTGCTAATTGTTAGCATAACTCTGCTAATTGTTAGCGTAACTCTGCTAATTGTTAGCGTAACTCTGATAATTGTTAGTGTGACTGCTAATTGTTAGCGTAACTCTGCTAATTGTTAGCGTAACTCTGCTAATTGTTAGCGTGACTCTGCTAATTGTTAGCGTGACTGCTAATTGTTAGCGTAACTCTGCTAATTGTTAGTGTGACTGCTAATTGTTCGCGTAACTCTGCTAATTGTTAGCGTGACTGCTAATTGTTAGCGTAACTCTGCTAATTGTTAGCGTGACTGCTAATTGTTAGCGTGACTGCTAATTGTTAGCGTGACTGCTAATTGTAAGCGTGACTGCTAATTGTTAGCGTGACTGCTAATTGTTAGCGTGACTGCTAATTGTTAGCGTGACTGCTAATTGTTAGCGTGACTGCTAATTGTTAGCGTAACTCTTCTAATTGTTAGCGTAACTCTGCTAATTGTTAGCGTAACTCTGCTAATTGTTAGCGTAACTCTGCTAATTATTAGCGTGACTGCTAATTATTAGCGTGACTGCTAATAGTTAGCGTGACTGCTAATTGTTAGCGTGACTGCTAATTGTTAGCGTGACTGTTAATTGTTAGCGTGACTGCTAATTGTTAGCGTAACTCTGCTAATTGTTAGCGTAACTCTGCTAATTGTTAGCGTAACTCTGCTAATTGTTAGCGTAACTCTGCTAATTGTTAGCGTAACTCTGCTAATTGTTAGCGTAACTCTGCTAATTGTTAGCGTAACTCTGCTAATTGTTAGCGTGGCTCTCTTAATTTTGGGATTAACTTTTTACACTTTCTTGAAATAGTAACCGGCGGAGCTTCACCAAGGGGTGAGCTGCTTTTGATCCAAGGGAACTGGATTCTCCCTCCACTTCCCTTGGATCAAACCAGATTGCCTCCCAACATCACCCCTCTTCCTCAGGTACTGTATGAACCCTACGGATTTAGCGCTTGTTCATGAATACGATTATCTCACCAAACTCGATTGAAGGAAAGACTAAGGAGCAAAATAAGTTTTTATTGTGACGTTTCGCTACTTTTAGAGCTCTGCACCGAGCGAAACATCACAAGAAAAGATCGGCAGTGGTGCACTTGCGGCTTTTCTGCACACCTTGTGTACGGTTCGCTAAGCTCACTATAAACTCTGCCAATACAACGTTCGTTTTCGCAAGCGTTATTTGTCGATTTCTGCACGATCTAAATCATTGCAGATAATAAAAAGGCCTAGCATGGGCCGCTGGGAAATAAATGTTATGGTGACACCGACAAGATAAGGAAAGAGACTCGATGTGTACAGTTTAATGTTATTTTTTTATTAATGGGGCCTTTTACCAAGAGTGGCTTGTTCTGAAGCCATTGTTGGACTGAAGGTCCCATTAATAAATGTCCTAAACTGTTCATAAGAGTCTTTTCCTACAGTGCTCCTCTATTCTAGGTTAGGGGAAACAAGCCATGCGTTGTAAAGCCTGTTTGGTTAGAACGACGTACCTAGCATGAGCCAGGTGTACTTCAGTGTACACCTGCTTACACCGATTTAGGTGACACTAATTATCATACAAAGTAACATATACATAGTACCATATACAGAAGTAACATATATAAAGTAACATATACATAGTAACATGAATAAATTATCCAGGATAATCCCCCATAAAGTCAGTGACTTATTTCAATTGTGGTCCTTGTGATATTATATACATCATACCTGGATTATACCTGGAGGGTGTTCCGGGGGTCAGCGCCCCCGCGGGCCGGTCCATGACCAGGCTTAGCTCTAAGTTTTAATGCGTGGATCACAAAATGTGTGACATCAAGCTCTGGGAGTTTGGAAGGTGCCAGGAGAGACCCTTAACCACCCTCTTTTCCCACTGCGCGAGCGTCTTCAGATAATTCTAACACTAAATCCAACACCTTTTGTGAAACTATTTGGACAACTATTTGGCTGTTTGTATTTTGGTCCTCGCTGGCAAACGTAAATAGCAATGATTTATTATTATTATTGTTATTATTATAAAACCAGGAAAGGAAACTATGAAGACGATTTGGTCCGTCCAGGATCATTGTCAAGACGGCGAGATAAATCTTGAGAGAAAATGCAGAGAAACCAGAAGACTGGGCGGGAAGAGAGAGGGAAAGAAAGAAGTGATGGTGATGGTAGTAATAGCTCTTTTGTCGACCAAACAGACAGACGAGGTGCACTCGGTGGTATGTTTTAACGTGAATAAGACACAAATGCAACACCTAGGCTTTATTCTGAATGCATTTCAACAACCAGTGAATCTATTAATTCAATTCAGAGATTACCGAAGCTCTGGAGTCACTGAAGATTAGGTTAACTGTGTCTCGGCCTAGTTGAAGGTGTTTACCAACTTAGTTTTGATGAATCAGATTCATTAAGACACAATATAAATATATGTAATTGCCGATATTCATGACTGTGCAACAGATTCTTCATCACTACTTTGCTCCTCACCAACTCCAAGGCCGAGGTACTGAGTACCTCATATTTTGTATATAGTTCTTTAGTCTCCCCATTATGTCCATGAGCTTGTATTGGTAAAGCCACTGGATGGTAAAACGTCTACCAATAAAGTTACCCAGATGTTGCACATGTGTCTGATTCTTTCTCAGTATTAATGGGAACGATGCTGTTGATTGCCTCAGTTTATTCGAAGAGCTGTGGAGGGAATATGTATGTATGTATATCGGGAATAATTCAATGATAATGATTGGTTTTAAGATTGATATATTTAGATCCAGCCATGAATTTTTCTTTACCCACTGAGGATAAGTTCACCCAGGCCTGTGGCCTGGTCGCAAAAGCTCTCACATCACACACTGAGGGTCCGGGTTCGCTTCCCGGCGAGAGTAAAAACATTGGGCGTTTCCTTACACCGGTCGTCCGTGTTCACCCATCAGTAAAAATGGGTATCTGCGTGTTAGCGGACTGGTGTGGGTCGCATCCTGGGACAAAACTGACCTAATTTGCCCGAAATGCTCAGTATAACAAGCGACTTTCTATATAGTAGTACTATATGGTCTGTATACCTTGTACATGTACTTGCAGAAATCAAAATATTATTATTATATTGGTGTAGTGTCTACATTAGAGTAAATTCTGCAACCAATTCCTGTTAAAAAACTGAGGTAAATCATATACTTGCTAAAGTTACTTTGGTTAAGCAAAGTTTCTTCCCATTCTTATTTTTTTTTTTTTTTTTTTATCACACCGGCCGATTCCCACCAAGGCAGGGTGGCCCGAAAAAGAAAAACTTTCACCATCATTCACTCCATCACTGTCTTGCCAGAAGGGTGCTTTACACTACAGTTTTTAAACTGCAACATTAACACCCCTCCTTCAGAGTGCAGGCACTGTACTTCCCATCTCCAGGACTCAAGTCCGGCCTGCCGGTTTCCCTGAATCCCTTCATAAATGTTACTTTGCTCACACTCCAACAGCACGTCAAGTATTAAAAACCATTTGTCTCCATTCACTCCTATCAAACACGCTCAAGCATGCCTGCTGGAAGTCCAAGCCCCTCGCACACAAAACCTCCTTTACCCCCTCCCTCCAACCCTTCCTAGGCCGACCCCTACCCCGCCTTCCTTCCACTACAGACTGATACACTCTTGAAGTCATTCTGTTTCGCTCCATTCTCTCTACATGTCCGAACCACCTCAACAACCCTTCCTCAGCCCTCTGGACAACAGTTTTGGTAATCCCGCACCTCCTCCTAACTTCCAAACTACGAATTCTCTGCATTATATTCACACCACACATTGCCCTCAGACATGACATCTCCACTGCCTCCAGCCTTCTCCTCGCTGCAACATTCATCACCCACGCTTCACACCCATATAAGAGCGTTGGTAAAACTATACTCTCATACATTCCCCTCTTTGCCTCCAAGGACAAAGTTCTTTGTCTCCACAGACTCCTAAGTGCACCACTCACTCTTTTTCCCTCATCAATTCTATGATTCACCTCATCTTTCATAGACCCATCCGCTGACACGTCCACTCCCAAATATCTGAATACGTTCACCTCCTCCATACTCTCTCCCTCCAATCTGATATTCAATCTTTCATCACCTAATCTTTTTGTTATCCTCATAACCTTACTCTTTCCTGTATTCACCTTTAATTTTCTTCTTTTGCACACCCTACCAAATTCATCCACCAATCTCTGCAACTTCTCTTCAGAATCTCCCAAGAGCACAGTGTCATCAGCAAAGAGCAGCTGTGACAACTCCCACTTTGTGTGTGATTCTTTATCTTTTAACTCCACGCCTCTTGCCAAGACCCTCGCATTTACTTCTCTTACAACCCCATCTATAAATATATTAAACAACCACGGTGACATCACACATCCTTGTCTAAGGCCTACTTTTACTGGGAAAAAATTTCCCTCTTTCCTACATACTCTAACTTGAGCCTCACTATCCTCGTAAAAACTCTTCACTGCTTTCAGTAACCTACCTCCTACACCATACACTTGCAACATCTGCCACATTGCCCCCCTATCCACCCTGTCATACGCCTTTTCCAAATCCATAAATGCCACAAAGACCTCTTTAGCCTTATCTAAATACTGTTCACTTATATGTTTCACTGTAAACACCTGGTCCACACACCCCCTACCTTTCCTAAAGCCTCCTTGTTCATCTGCTATCCTATTCTCCGTCTTACTCTTAATTCTTTCAATTATAACTCTACCATACACTTTACCAGGTACACTCAACAGACTTATCCCCCTATAATTTTTGCACTCTCTTTTATTATTATTTTTTCTTATTATTTTAGTCAAATTTCATAATTAGGTAAGTACATCCAGGCAGCAGACGGAGGATTGAGCCTCCACCATTTCTAAGCTGAATGACTCTTGCAGATTTAGCGTTCCACATAAATATATTAAAGCGTGCTACTTTCTGAAATTTATGCCTTTTGAGTTCCGAGAGTTTTTCTACTACTGGAGCCCGACCATGGTCCAGGTTCGTCTGGTGTTTGCCTGGTCAACCAGGCTGTTGCTGCTGGTGCCCCACATATCCATCACAGCCTGATTTATACGGCACCTGGTGAGGATACTAATCAAGTTTCCTCTTGAAGACTTCTACACTTGTCCCACCAGTGTTTCTGAGACCTTCTGGTAAGATGTTGAATAGTCTGGGGCCATGGATGTTGATAGTGTGTTCTCTTATTATGCTCACTGTATCCCTGCTTTTCACTGGGTTCATTTTGCACTTCCATATCTCTCGCTCCAGTACGTTGTTATGGCAGTGCAGATTTGGAACAAAGGCTCTCAAGTACTTTTTAGGTATATATCATGAATCTCTCTTCTCCAGTAAGCATATATGTAAAACTTGAAGGAGCTCCCAGTAATTTAAATGTTTTATTGGCTCTATGCGGGCCGTTAACGATCTCTGTATTTGTTCCAGCTGATATTTCTCTCGCTTTGAACGGGGTTGTCTACACTCAGCAGTATTCCAAACGAGAGAGCACTAGCGATTTAAAAACTGTTACCCTCTCCAGTAGTTGATCATTTGTGCTTTCTGAAGAGCAATTGCAACTAGTAGTTTCTCTTTCCAGGAGCTGAATGACCCACACGAGTGTAGGGGAACAATAATATTAATGATTAATAATAATAATCCTATTTAGACAGTGGATATAACCACAAGTTGGTGTTTGATGTACTGCAAAGAGGTAAGCTTTTGTTTTGGTGTATGTAAAGGACATAGGTTGATAAATTAGACACATGCGCAACTCTTGGGTATCTTTATTGAGGAAACGTTTCGCCACACAGTGGCTTCATCAGTCCATACAAAGGAGAAACTTGAAAAACAGGAGGAGAATGAGGTAATCAGTCCCTCAACCTTGAGTCGATGTGGTCAGAATTTCATTCTATTCAAGACTGATGGACTGACCACATCGACTCAAGGCTGAGGGACTGATTACCTCATTCTCCTCCTGTTCTTCAAGTTTCTCCTTTGTATGGACCGATGAAACCACTGTGTGGCGAAACGTTTCCTCAATAAAGATACCCAAGAGATGCATATGTGTCTAATTTATCAACGTGTCGGCTCTCTGAAACATTTATCTACAAAGGACATAAGTACAAAGCACAGCAGTAGGTTTAATAACTGAAGTTAGACAGATGCGGGTCACACTTAGCTAATAATATTGGTAGAATTACTGACAATATGTTACGTAAAAGAACATGTGTGCGACTAATGCGATTTTTTTTTTGTGCCAGCGTTTCTCTCGCCAAGAGTTTTGTCGAGGTAAACGGCTTGACAAAGCTACTGGAGAGAGAAACGTTGCCTCGGTAAAATGTTGCATTAGTTGATCATGTCCATATACCTAACACCCTGGTTATAATCCCTCCAACTAATGTGTTAGTTAAGTGTCAAAAAGACACAATACCGTGACTGGAACAATTCACAAATAACCCGCACATAGAAGAGAGGAGCTTACGACGACATTTCGGTCCGAATTAGACCATTTACAAAGTCCAAGTCTTACCGAAACGTCGTTGTAAGCTCCTCTCTTCTATGTGCGGGCTATTTGTGTGATAGTTAAGACCAGTTAAAACAAGCTGTGTAAGAAGCTTCATATCCTAGTTTACAAGAAGTTAACTTTGAAGGTATACTAAGGAATAACATTTATCACGACCCACCTCATAGAATATAAAAAAAACATTGGTAAGAACTTGTAAAGAACTTTAAATGCAGTAGAACTGACAAAAAAAAATGAGAAATGTTGAAAACTCACATTTTCATAGTGATTTTAATTATCACGAATTTAGTGAAAATTCAAATTACATTGTAAACTTTATCCAGGGCTTTTGTTTACATCTTTTGTATGGTTTATCTCACTGGCTTTATTTTTTTAACACTTTTCAGTTTTATATAGAGGAATCCCGTCATTAGTTTTGTAAGATAACTTTAGGAAAGTTTTTCTGATTGGCTTCAATATTTTTAACTCTCGTGTATCGTCTTAGTAGAAAGTTGGCAATATTATATGTATTATTTTGCCTTGTTGATGGTCAGGGGTTCTTGGTCCAAGGAGCTGGATTTTTCCTTCGTCGGACTGAATTTGATTGCTTCCCATTCCAAAGGTACAATATGATTTCGTATTGATATAAAATATTTCAGAACATCAGTCTGTAATGGCTCATTAATCGTGTGAAATAGATGAAATCTTTTTCTTTGGGGGGGGGGGGGGTTATAGGCTATGCAGATACACATTTTCCTGTATTCTGTGTAATAACTGGAAAATGCCTCATCCGGTCAGCTTTAAGCTTTGTACTGATCGGAAAAAGAAGTGAGCGTTTGATTCTGTTAGATTATCCTAGGCAGGATTTACATATTGCATTTTTATATATACAAAACGTGTGTTCCCTAAAGACTCTTTAGGCTCTCGGAGTTTAAGTAAACTTTTATTACTTATGTGTTTCCTTAAATCTTAAACGCTGTGTACCCCTCAATTTGCCCTGTTTAATGGAATTGACAAAAAATACTTACTGGTTTTCATGTGATAATTCCAGAGTGCCTTTTCTGATTGGTTTCGCCCTTCAGCACTAATAACTTAATATAATAATATATTCTGTGCGGTTTCAAGCTAAACATATTTGAGTGGCTCAAGATACTGGTTCAACTCCAAGATACCAAGAAAATACTGCTTCAGTTTGACGTCAAAGATGATGTTTCTTAGTGGAGGGACTGATTTAGATTAGTGCTGTTTGTCTTATTTCCCGTTTTCATAGAAAAATATTAAAATATTTGTGTCCATGTGATAACTTGTGAATATCGCTTTTAATTCGCTTCCTATCTTCAGTACTACTGTTTAATTGCGTTACAAACTTATACTGCATTCTGGACTATTTTTGCGCTGATAGACATACAGGATGCTGGGATTATGCAGTACGAGGAGACGTTTCTCGCATCGATCACTGATTCTTTTCATAGTTGATTATGCCCTGGGTCAGTCCTCACTCTACTCCTGAAAATTTACGCTGTTGTGTCCTCTACAAATAATTTTAATATATCTAGGGCGTTTATTTTGAAAATTGTCTTTCTGTTAACATACCTATGTCCTTCCCTAGAACAAAAATTTGGCTTAAGTCAACCAACCACGAGGGTTTAGAAACGGGGTGACATAGTAGCTGATGCTTATATTTATGTGATGTTATCTTCCACCCATTTTTTCCTGTTGTGTTGACTAAGTGCATTCATCACTTGGGATGAGTATCATCTTCGTTGGTGACCGCAGATAATAACTCCTTCAATAACACCCATGGGTAGACCTGGGTCCTTCACACGCTCTGGCTATTTGAAGCTAGAGATTCGCACCAGCCTCAGAGTTTCTCTCCCGTACATGCTTTTCCATATTTACTCATTAAGAACATGTTCCAAACTCGAGTCATCCTATGAATATATGATCTCAGATGAAGTGATGTTCTTGAGAAGAGTAATTATTATTTCACTGCCCGTCTTGTGGCGTTGTAGCTCACTTCATGCTGGTACGATTCTTTCCCATACACATTCATTGTAAGTTCTTCCTTATATAGACTCATTTATGGAAAAGCAGCTCTCAATATTGTCAAGTAATGCCATCGTAACATTAACTCTTCTCGTGATTATTACCCTGGATGAAGCAAAGTCAAGTATCTAGTAATGTGTAATCCCATTAAGTCTTGCGAGATATGATCTTACCTATTCTGTCTTTATAATCGGAACACTGCCCTCTCTGTTATGCTGAATACCGACACTCGTCGGCTGTTTCACTCGGGGATAACCACTCCTTTATGGATACACTGTTGTGACACCGAGTTAGTCTTTTCTCATATTTAGGTGGCATCTCTCTCGCAGAGCAGAAGTTCGTGTACCCTCGAGACCTAATGCTGAATATCTGCACTGGTTTAACATCTCAGATATTATTATTGCACTTATTATAAGTAATGCTTGTCAAATGGAACCAATATTTCGTCACTGTCATTCTTGTGTACGTTAAATAAGCTTATTTAGGTACAGGTACACGTTAAGCACAGATACATAAATTCAAGTGATTAAAATTATCATACATATTAACATATGTGCTAATTAGGATATCCCAGAAAGTCAGACGAAGTTACGCATTTCCACTGGGGTCCTTGTGATGTCTTGTGACTTCAACTCTTTACTAGCCATACATTACTTACTTCATTCATGTCACGGCAATTTTTTTTAGATCTGGTTATTCATGATGCGGTATTGTTCAACGTTTACACAATTTCTGTATTCAAGTCACAAACAGATCTGTTTGTGACTTGAAAAAGCCCACTGTATGGGCGAAACGTTGTCAATAAAGGATCATATTATACTGCATATGTGTTTATATTTCCGTTGTGTAGGTATTTTATACCATTTATTTCCATTTGTGTTTCCTGCGTATGGCGAAGAATTTAGATCCATTTTCCCCGGAGAACTGGAAAAAAAATACTACGCTCAGGAAAATATAATTGAAAACTAACATTTAAAAGAAATTACTGAGGTATATTGGTCATCGTACATTTCACTCCGGCAGAAAGGAAGAACCGGTAATTTTAGAAAGAGTGCGGAACGTTTTTTTAACTGGTTCATTCTTCCCACTTTCATTACAGGACGTTAGTGTCTCCCTGGATAATGGCTGTCTGCCTGGTTTCCTTGCGCTACAGGACGTTCGTGCCTCGGTGCATAGTTATCTACAAGATTGTTACAAAACAGTAGTGCCTCCCGGCGTAGTTGCTGTCTACCAGATTTGCTTGTGCGTTATGGAGTAAAAGGTTAATTGCGTAACGTTTAGTATTACTGAATGTTAAGGCAAATAAAACAAGCATAAGGCATTGAAAATAAGATTGTTTATGTCTTCGTTCGGTGTTTAAAACACCACATGAAGAGAGACCAGGGCAAAGGAGGTAGGGGAAATAGAGGTGAGCGAGATAGAGGGTCAGGAGGAGGGAAGAAGGAAGGAGGGAAAGGAAGAGGCTGAGAGAGAGAGAGAGAGAGAGAGAGAGAGAGAGAGAGAGAGAGAGAGAGAGAGAGAGAGAGAGAGAGAGAGAGAGAGAGAGAGAGAGAGAGAGAGAGAGAGAGAGATAGCTTGGAATAATCGACCCCTCTGCCTCATCACCAGTCTGGAAGGCGGCCAAATCATGTCTTACATGGTGGCGTTGTCTGCTGTCTGACCCTAGTGTGGAACCTGTACTCGCACACCCTCATGTGTGGGACCCTGCACGCCCACGCCTTCATGTGTGGGACCCTGTACCAAAGATTTGGTACAAGTTCCACAGATTTGGTACAAGTCCCAAATCTGTGGGACTTGTACCAAATGCGCCCGCGTCCTGTGTAGGACCTGTATTCCACGCCCATTATCACGGACTAATATTTAGGACGTATACCCCACGCCCTCTCCCACGCCCATGCACTCGGGTGTGTGACCTGCAACACCAGGACCCCGCCCACACTCTCACCTGCACGACCATCCCCACCAAACCCAAGCCAAAGTACATGTACAAATTACAGAAGTACTCCCACACCCACTACCTACTGGCTCACGTGTATAACCTACCCTATGTTTACACCCGAAACTTTACATATACGAACCACGCGGTCACATATAACACCCACGCCCTCACATACAACCCACTCCCTCAAATATACGACCCACGCCCTCACATATACGACCCAAGCCGTCATATACAACCCACGTTTTCACATATACGACCCAAGACACCACGTCTTCATCTGTACAACCTGCATGAACACTCCCAGTCCCACGCCTGGAACTGGGCGTGTACAATTTGCAGCAGTACGCCCGCCCCAGAGCCCTTTACTGAACATATAAGTTCCGTCAAACACTTTAACTACAGGAAATGCTTGGAAGCACTTGATGAGAGAGAGATATCATAATCTACACTTTGAAAATCCTAGAAGGAATGGTCCGGAATCTGCACACAAAAATCACTCCTGACGAAAGCGAAAGACTTGGCAGGCGATGCAGCATATCCCCAATGAAAAGTAGGGTCGCCATTAGCACACTTAGAGAAAACACAGTGTCTGAAGCCTGAGACTGTTCAGCAACCTCCGATCTGTCATAAGGAGAATTACCAATAGACTCCTGGTTGTCTTCTAGAGGTAGCTGGACAGATACCTAAAGTCAGCGCCGGATCAGCCGAGCTGTGGTTCGTACGTTGGACTCCGTACAGCCAGCAGTAACAGCCTAGTTGATCAGGCCTGATCCACCGGAGGACGTTGATCCCTGGAATACCCTTCAGGTAGACCAGAGTCCTTCAGCACTAATCCGCAAGCAAAACCCACGACTTGTAACTGAAGTGTGTTATACACAGAAAAGAAATCTTATCTCATGAATTGGGTATGTGATGAAATTATTGCAAATAAACACACTGGAAGGAGGAGACTTTAGTGGAGGCCACTCTCATACAGACTTCCTAAACCATCAAAGCAAATCGAGGAACCCTCGGTATCACCAGTCCATTTGCAGTACTAATAGCACAAGGTAAAATTCATCAGCTAGTACACGTTGATGTGGCGTCTACACAATCCACCAGTGTAAACAAACGTCACCTCACCTATTTCCGTTCATGATGTCACATCGCCCTATTATTGTATTGACTTGAAAATTTTCTACTTAGCTAAAAAAGTCGTGTGTAAATACAGATTTAGTATGTGCATAACTTCTTTTTAAGAGATTTTAGTCAGGTCTTGAGACTAAAGAATGAAAAGTTATTTCTGTGAGGATCATGACAGCACAAGCACAGTCGTGAATTTTATGGATTTTTTTTTGTTCATTTTATATTCAAATCTACTGACAATATTACTATTAATTACGAGCTTTGGTAATTTATTCCATATATTAAACTCACTTTTAAAAAAATATTGGACTGAAATGGTCCAATAATTTTTTAAAATTATTGTGTATTATGTTACACCTAATGAGATAATGTAGTTGGCTGAACTACAAACATAATAATCTATGATTATTTTAAATACATATATACAAAACTAAATGCAGCATTGTATAGAGAATTGTATAGCATACTTTGTAAAGTATGGTATTGGTACTGCAGTCAAGTGGACCCACTGAGTAAACATCTAATTTTGGGCATCCGAGGGCGTCTTTGGACTGTGAGAGGGTTGATGATTTTTATATGTGGTTACCGAAAAGCGGTATGTGGTTCGCGCTGCCATTCAACAGGATTGGCAGACATTCTGGGATGCTGTCAAATCTCCTTTCGAAGGACATGAAACTAATCACTGATGACTGGGACTCCTTGTATCATAGGTTTCGTGGTCTCGAGGTGGTGATTAGCAAGTTCTGGTTGGGTAGTACTAGTGTTTACATTACCTAGACGGCACGGAGAGGCCTTTTGTGTGGTTTGTGACATGGAGGTCACGCCAGTGCATTTGCTTCTACACTGCTCCAAATGTGACACCTTTCGCGGGTGTCTGCGAACATATACAAGGTTAAGAAGTGTTCAATGGGACGGGATCATGATCGATGGCTTTTCCTTGAACTTGGTGTTGGATTTCTTTCAATACAGTAGTGTGTGTGGGAGCTTCACTGTGGAAATGATGATTGAGGGTAGTTTTCTCCCTCCTGTTTTCACGATGTAGATCTGATTTTTTTTCACCAGTAGTGTAGTTGTAAACGTTCGTAGGAGCTGGAACCACATCTGCAATTGTACGGACGTTTAACCTTATCCACGCTCAGTTTTGGCGTCCGGTATGATAGGCCTGTGGTGCTGATAACCTTGTTGAAATACCATTCATTCTTAGGTGATAGTTGTAGACATTGGCGGTAGTGGTGATAATGGTAATGGTGACGGTGGTGAGGATAATGACACTAGTCGTGGAGGTCGTGGTCGTTGTGGTAAGGTTAGTAATTTTGGTGTGTTTGTGGTGGCAACTGTGGTGATAGTGGATGGTGGTGCTTATCATAAAAATGTACTTTTTGATAGTTGTATTTAAATACAAATATGTAACTATTTGCATGTTGTGTTGGAATAAATGAGACTGATGATCTGGGGTAAATAAAGGCTGGGTGAGTAGGCTGTTGGTTTTGGAAATGACTCGGTTTTAATATAGAACCAGCAATTTTTTTTTTTGACAGTTTGGTACTTGCAGAATACATGTAGATATTAAAATAAGTGAAGTTAAAAGTGTTTCATAAACTGTTTATTGGGAATAAATAGGCTGCAAGTGAATTTTGCTTATTTATATACATATATTTAGTAAGAGAGTCGTATTGTATGATTGTCGTGGTCTTTTTTAAATCTAAAAGACATAGAAGTAGTAGATCGACACCATGTCCAGCCCTTCCAGGGTACGGTAGGTGCCTGAGCCCGAGCTTGCAGCTCACAAGACTGTCATTCCCATTATTCCCTTTGGGGCGGGGATGGCAGACCAGAGAGGCCTAATTTGTGGCTAGGCCTGGGGACAGTTGGTCCCAAAGATGAGTAGGTACTTGTTCCTCCTCACATGGGAGTCTTAGGTCTCAGACACTCCCTAGACAAGGAGCCAAGACCGGGCCACCACTTGGAAAATGCCCGGGCTGGGAGAATACCGGTGAATCTTTAATAATAATAATAACTTTGTAGTGATCATTATGGTATACGGTATCTAGTTAATGTTTATGTAGGTATTTTGAATTTTGTTTACATTGCTTCGTAGACGTTGTGTGTTATTGTATGTAATTAAAGATTTCAATGGTAAATATTAGAAAATTTCGTGAATAAAATATAAATAAAATCGTAGAATGTGGATAATTATAATGGGTCACGAAATTTTAATGACATGATTGCAAACAAACAATACCATGGGCGGGGTGAGAACCCGCGATCAGAAAGTCATAAAACTCCAGACCGACGCGTTAGCCACAGGGCTAACGCGTCTGTCTGGAGTTTTACGACTCTCTGATCGCGGGTTCTAACCCCGCCTGTGGTATGGTTTAATTATAATGGGGTTTAGAAGAGATCAAAAATGATATTAGTTTTTCGTCCTGTATTCCGTGGTGTCGACGTTGTGTCGAGGTTGTTTCTGGATCGCTTTATCTATTGTATATTTGATTTGGTTGGAAAATGAGCCATGTAAAGTGGAGTATAGGTGAGTACTCCACATGTATTATAATACTGTAGCTTTGTTTTCTGAATTATATCGTTCAGTACGTCTAGTATTCATTCTACCCGTATTATTACTGTTTACATTGGGGGATATTTATAACCTCATCGTGAGTATTGAGCTGTAGCCAGTCTAATTAAAAAGTTTCGTGATGTCTGGCTTTGATCAGCCAGTGATGGGGTGAGAGGACTTGTCAGGGTGGAATATAGAGGTGTGTAAGGAAGACAGAGGACCTCTCCCGTGTTGTTGCTGGCAAGCAGTGGTGGTGGCGATAGTTTGTTGTGGTTTCAGTGGTGTAATGGAATGATGGTTGTAGTGACTGGTGGTGTGTGTGATTATATTCGTAGTGACGATGGCGATCGTTGTAGTGGGGGTAATACCAGAGGTGGTTGTAGTAGTTATAGTAGTATTGTTGCTAGTGTGGGTGGTCGTTGTGATGGTAATGGTAACAGGAGTGGTAGTTACGGTGGAAATAGTGATGGTATTAATGGCAGTATTGCAGGTTGTACCAGCGGCAATCATGGCTATATTCCAGGGTGAACAGTCGAGGTCAGACATTAATATTAAAACGGATTTTAAAGACGATAGTTGCGTTCCATTTGAGGGTGTGCATTGATGCTGACGATGGGCTCTTGATCCAATGATTTCGAGCTTCGTCCTTTCTTGCATTCAGAAAGAATAATAGGTGAGAGTACAGGATCTGGAAATCCACAAATATGTTATCTGCTGCAAATTATCTACTTCTACCTAGAATAAGGATTAATGTCTATTATCTTGCCGTTTGCTACTCAAAAAATAGAAAAGCAGAAGACTCTCTCTCCTGTAACCCTTCACTCCCTCCGGTCAATACCTGCAGTGAAACAGAAAAAAATGTGCATTGTCTTAAGCTACTGTTGTTACTCCAATGCCAATCAGAGCTGTTCTTCAGGTTGCCATCAGTTCTGCTATGACTATCACAATCCACTACTACTGCTACTACTATTATTATTGACTTCGATTGCCTCATTGTCAGCTGATGGTCCTGATGTAGTTGCTGATCAGACACCAGGAATCGGTTGATTTCAGAATTCCTAATCTATTGAACTTATATGACGATCTGCATTGATTTAACGTGGTTTTACTGAGAGGCTGAGTGAGGCAGCCAGTGTCCTGGCTACCTTACTTTCCATGTCTTACCAGGTGCAACAATTTATCATGTTTCTTGACATACAAAACAAATTGGACATATCCAGCAATCTTGACTGCTGGATGTATACTGGGGTGATTGGTCCTGAATGCTCTAGAAACTCCTCCGCCCGGGGGATGATGTATCTCACTGTATACTTTATTTTCAAAGTGCTTGATCCTTTTATTCTTGAATGACTCCATTTTCTCTGAGCTTACAACATTATCCGGTAATTTAATCCATTCTGTAATAACTGACAAAAAAGTTAATGCATACGTTCGTGTTGCACCTTTTACCTCAGTTTCATTCCATTGTTGTGAGTTTTATACTCGTTCAGTACTTCTAATAGTTTGAGTGCATCAAAAACATTCATTATCTTATAAAAATAATGAGATCGCCTCGTGATCTCCGTTTTCTAAGACAAAAAATGTTAACTGCTTTGAGTCTTACCTCGTAATATTTGTTTCTGTATGATAGCATGAGTTTATTAGCTCTTCTTAGTATCCTTTCTAATATTTCCACGTTCTTTATATAATTTGGAGGTCAAAACTGAACGTCATATTGAGGATTCGATGTAAGAACGGCTTTATATTGTTAATATGGCTTCTGTTGTATTGTGCTGAAAGTTTGTAGCTGTGAAACCTAGCACTCTGCTAGAGTTGCTGCTGGGTACGTTGAGTTTGTTGCTTATGATAGCTGTTATATCTTATTCTTCACTTGTTTCAATTAGTCGCCCAACATTTTGTATTCATAACGGAGACTGTTAGACCCAAAATGTATTACTCAGTTTTTGTTTACATTGGGACTCATCTTCCACTCCTTCGATCACTGTCCGGATCATTCTGAATTCTCAATCTTTTTTTTAATGCTGCATTTTTACCCTGTTTGGAACGTCTGCGAATTTTATTATCTCAGATCTTAGCGCTACCTTCAGATCATTGATGTGAATTGTTGTTACGCAGAAAGCGGAATACCCTGGGACCTAAGGGCCAGTCTAAGGGCCAAGGTAAAATTTACACAACACTCAAGTAAATCTAGGCCACCCAGAGCTTTCCCAGTCAAAACAGAAAGCGCTAAACCAGCATTTCTTACTTCAATGGGTTGGTTATCAGAGGGTAGGCAAAATTCCTAGTTAGGAAAATATAACTTATGAATTACTAACAATATGTACACACACCAGAAAAACAGTACACATTTCTCTTGACCTTCTCTTGGCCTAAACACCCAAATAATGATACTGTGGAAAATACTGTATATTTTCCGGAAATACGGTAATTTATAGGTAAATAGATGCCCTATATTGTATTTTTAAAAGAAGTATGTTATCGAAAATGGGAAGCCTGCGCCTGTGCAGAAGAGACTCGCCATTGCTGTTTGAACTGGTCAACAGAAAGTTAGTGAAATCGGAAGAATTTTTGTGCTCTAGAGGTTAAAATTGGGCTGACTCCTCTCAAATAGGAGCCGAAATTGTTGGATGTGCATTCCTGCATAATGTGAGTATCAGGCGACAGGACAGGACAACTCCAGGAACCTCAGATAAGCTGTCTAATTTATGTTTAAATTCTGGCCAGTAAATTTTTCATAAATGTAGGCAAAAGGGAATGGGAGGGGGGGCCTGTACATGACACATTAATCTCCAGTCAAATTGGTGAGTGTTATGATTAAGATATAATCTCCTTGTTATATAAATGTGCATATATATATATATATATATATATATATATATATATATATATATATATATATATATATATATATATATATATATATATATATATATATATATATATATATATATGTATATGTCGTGCCGAATAGGCAGAACTTGCGATCTTGGCTTAAATAGCAACGCTCATCTTGCCATATAGGACAAGTGAAAATTTGTGTATGCAATAATTTCGCCAAAATCACTCTGAACCTAACGAAAAAAATATATTTCACTGTGTTTGTTTAGTATTAAATTATTTAGTTGGGTAAGGCTAAAATAAATTGTTCTTGTTATAATAAGGTTAGGAAAGTTTTCTAAAATTATTATTTTTTACATCAACATTAATGAAAAAATATATCTTTAAACGTATAAGAGAAAATTTTAGAAAGGACTTAATTTTACATGAGTTCTTGCTAATTAACCAGTTTTACATATTCGGCACGACATATATATATATATATATATATATATATATATATATATATATATATATATATATATATATATATATACATATATATACATGTGTGTGTGTGTGTGTGTGTCGTGTCAAATATGTAAAATTGGTCAATTAGCAAGAACTCATTTAAAATTAAGTCCTTTCCAAAATTTTCTCTTATATTTTTAAAAATATATTTTTTCATTAATGTTGATGTAAAAAATTATAATTTTGCACCAAAAGGAACTTAGAAAACTTACCTAACCTATTTATAAGAAGAAGAATTTATTTTAGCCTAACCCAACTAAATATATTTTAGATTTGTTTACAATAATTTAATACTAAACAAATACAGTGAAAAAAAATTTTTTCGTTAGGTTCAGAGTGATTTTGGCGAAATTATTGGATACACAAATTTTCACTTGTCCTATATGGCAGGATAACCGTTGCTATTTAAGCCAAGATCGCAAGTTCTGCCTATTCGGCACGACATATATATATATATATATATATATATATATATATATACATACATATATATATATATATATATATATATATATATATATATATATATATATATATATATATATATGCAAAACAACCACTCTGAAAGAACAGAGAAATTCCAAGCGCTTTCGTGACTACTCACATTATCAAGTTCCTTGATAATGTGAGTAGTCACGAAAGCGCTTGGAATTTCTCTATTCTTTCAGAGTGGTTGTTTTGCATATTTTGAAATCACCTGTTTACTGTAAACTTATTGCATATATATATATACATACATATATATATATATATATATATATATATATATATATATATATATATATATATATATATATATGTATGTATCTATAATCATTTATTAATTTTAATATACAGTCCACAAATTTATATATTTACCAGCATTCCTGGTGATGTATCTTTTATTTGTAATTAATAGGTATAGAGCAACTTGTGGATATGACAGTGGTAGGTATCGAAGGGGGACTTTTTTTTGCGACCTAGGTTTCCCAAATTCCTACTTGTCTAACTGATAAATAATAATAATCTGTTCATTTACTGTTATGCACATAATGATACATTCAGATAAATGTAATTTTCCACATTTAATTTGCCCGTTGGTCCTTCTTGAACCGGATGTACTTAGTCATTAATTAGTTAATTACTTAATAATTATATGTGAAATGACATAAGGAGGTGGATAATAAGTTCACAAATTTACTTAATGTTTAGTGGATTATAATTATTACAATATTAATTTGGATAAGTCAAGTGTAGCTAATTATATTAATGTGTATAATATTAATTTTGCAGAGCCAAAGTGGCTAGGATTTATATTAATGTATTTGTATAATATTAAATTAGATAAGACAATTCTGGTCAAAATTTATATCAGTGTATGTGTTATTGATAAGCCAAGTGTAACTAATTATATTAATGTGTATGATATTAAATTTGCTATGCCAAATTCTGGCAAGGATTTGTTAATTTGTATAATAATTTTGATAAACCAAGGCTGGCTAAAGGTTTGTATTAATGTACATTTTAAATTTATATAATTTTCTTACATGTAATTGCTAAGCTCAAGTAGCTGGGATTTATTCGAAGGTAAGTTGTACTATTTACCTTTATAAAGTGCATAATTTAGTACATAATCAGTGTTATTAAGTTGAATTTAATACATTGCATCATGGCTGAAAATGAGGAAATTAATATAGAAGACAAACATATGGAATATAGAGCAAAAAAAGCATCACTGCAAGCTAGAAAAGGGCATGTAACAAAAGCATACAATAAATGTTTGGAATTAATGAATCAAGAAACTGTGAATACTGATGATTTAAAATTGTATTTAGATGCTTTAGGTAATAGATATGATTCATACAAATTATATTACTACAAATATGAAGGAGATTTATTAGTAAACTGTGTAGAAGAGACTGAAGTAGATCTTATGATTAATCAGTATTATGAATTAGAGGAAAAGATTCTTTCTTGTAAAAGTCAGGCCTTGAATAAATTAAAATGTGTAAACCAGTCTGCTCAGTAAACCAGTCTGTAAACCAGTTAATCAGTCTGCTCCAACAAATAATATGTCTTTGCCAAAACTCCCAGAATTATGTTTACCTGTATTTAATCCTGGAGAAAATTAGGAGGAATTTTGGTCAATTTTTAAAGCAGCTGTGCATGATAGGAGTGATCTAGCCTGTGTAACAAAATTATTTTACCTCAAAGGACAGGTAAAAGGAGATGCTCACATACTCATACAAGCCTTTCCCAATGTAAATGATTCTTATAAAGAAACAGTTGACTTGTTGAAAGTCACTTATGGTAATATAGAACAAAGTAGGTTGGATCTAGTGAATATCATTGTTAATTTAAAATCTCCAGGTCACACTTACAAAGTTTTACAGCAGTTTAGAGTTAAACTGGAGAGCACTCTCAAAACTTTAAGTAATAAATATAATCTGAAGGAATCATACTGGTTATTGAGTGCCATTGTACAGAATAAATTAAACTATAAAACACTTGAATGGCTCTCGAACAAATATCACAAGGGTTATTTTGGTCTGGAGGAAATAAGACTAGGTCTACAAGAATTAATTGTGCAGTTGCAGACCAGCCAACTAACTCATTTTAAAGATGCAACACATAATAATTCTGAGGTATCTGTCAAGTTTCACAAAGGGAAAAATTATCCCAATGGTAATAATCAAAATTCATTTCCTAAAAAGAGTTGCATAGGTGCATATCAAGTGGCAGGAATCAGAAATAGTGATTCTCCACAAGGTAAGAAGAATAAGTACCCTCCTATGAGTAACCCAGTTAATAAGAAACCAGTCAGAGAAAAGAGAGATTGTCTTTTCTGCAAGGGCACTCATTTTTCTAAGAATTGCAATGCATACAATTCATGGAATGATAAAGTTGAAAGATTGGAGGAACTTGACAGATGTATCAGATGTTTAGGTAATCACAATGTAAAGGATTGTCATGTCAAATTAAACAACTGTTATCAATGTCTCAAAGGAAGACACCATATAGTCATGTGTAAAGGTCTATATGATAATGTTGATAATAATGATAATGTTGACAATCCTGACACAACAGTAGCTAATGCAAAAATTGCTGCTAATGTTAATAATGATGGTTTTGCTGAAGTAGCCTTACCTGTGTTTCAGGTAAAAATTGATGATAAAAGGCATAAATCTAAAAATGTAAATGCATTATTAGACCAAGGATCCCAACGTACTTTCATTAAACGTAAATGTCTTGATGGTATGAAAGTACAGATGGGAGATCCCACAACTTTAAAATTATCTGGTTTTCTCTCGGATAAAAGGGCTCAATTGTATGAAACTGTTTATGTAACTGTCAGGTTGGGCAATGAGAAAAAACGTGTTATTGCGGTAATTTTAGATAGACTTCCAGAGAAAATGTCTACAGTAGGGCTTAGTAAAGCTACAGAAAGACTTTCACATAATGTAAATTTAGCACCTTCTGGTGTAAGTGATGATTCTGTAGGCCCAATAAATATTTTGATAGGTAGTGACTATTATGCCTCCTTTGTAAAGGGTATGGTAAAGAAATGTGGTGTCACCCTTTTGAGGACTGCAGGAGGCCATGTAATGTATGGTAGGATTCCTCGTAATAATAATTCATGACTAGAGGAAACTACAAATACCATAACCATGCGTCTTACTCATGAAATCGTACCCCAGTATAATTCTTCCATAGAGGATGGTGTTGAGCCAGTGCATAAATTGTGGGAATTAAACAGCATTGGAATAAATGTAAATGAAGAAAGTCCAGACAATTCTTTTACTCAGGAGCAATACCTGAGAGATGTAAAATTTGAATCTGGACAATACTGGGTACGACTTCCATGGAGACTGAACCATCCAGAATTGCCCACTAATTACAGAATGGCACATGGACAATTAAAGGCTCAGCTCCGCGAACTGAGTAAGACACCAGAATTGTTAACTGTCTATAATGATATAATTGCTGAGCAATTAATTAATAAATTTACAGAAGAGGTACCTCCTGAGAAAGCCAAAATTTATGGTCACTATTTGCCACATCACAGAGTGAAGAAGGATTCTAAGACCACTCCTTTGAAGATTGTGTTTAATTGTAGTGCCAGGAGTAACAAAAATGTACCTAGTTTAAATGACTGTTTGATGACAGGTCCGTCGTTGACGAAAAAATTAGGAGATATCTTATTAAATTTCAGGATGAAGAATTATGCCTTTACGGCTGACATAAGTAAAGTTTTCCTAAGAGTGGGTTTACAAGAGGCTGACTGGGATTGTACCCGATTGACCCACTTAGCCCTCTGAAAACCTTTCGCTTTAGGAGCGTATTATTTGGTGCTACATCCAGTCCGTTCCTACTTCAAGCGACGATAAATGCACACCTTAAACGTATGGGAAGTCCATTGAGTAAAATAATGAGCAAACAATTTTATGTGGACAATTTCCTGGGTGTGACGTCAACTGAAGAGGAACTGTTAATGACTTATGGAGAGGCTAATAAAATAATGCAAAGTGCAAATATGCCTCTGAGGGGATGGAATAGTAATTCGTCCAAATTAAAGGACAAAATAAGTAAAGATTACCCTGGAGATGAAGTGCCAAAATTTAGTAATGTATTAGGATTAACTTGGGATACTGAGAGAGATTTGTTAATGTTAAAACCTAATAATTACAGTATGCCGAATAAATTAACTAAGAGAGTTTTGCTTACTGAAGTTTCCAAATGTTTTGATCTGTTAGGTTTAGTGTCACCCCTTACTATAACACGGAAATTATTAATACAGGAAGCATGGAAACTTAAATGTGCTTGCGATGAAATTCTACCTGAGGAATTCATTAACAGGTGGGATGAATTAATTGGTGATTATGAAAAAATTCCAATTTTGGAGTTCCCACGCCAGGTGGCCAATCCAAATGGGAAAAATGTACTCCACATTTTTTGTGATGCTTCAAAATTGGCATATGGAGCAGTTGCTTACCTTCAATGTAATAATGTTATTTCTCTTGTTATGTCTAAGGCTAAAGTGTCTACAATTAAGTCATGTACGTTACCTCAGTTGGAATTAACAGCCATTTATGTAGGTGTCAAATTAGCTAATTATTTAAGAAATAAGTTGCAGGAGATAAATATTAGCGACACTGTAATTTGGTCTGATAATGAGGTATCCTTACAATGGATTCGTAATGGAAACAGTAAAATTGTGTACGTACAAAACAGAGTCGCTGAAATTAATCAGATGCAAGAGAAGTATAATAGTTTGGGTCAGCATATGTTAACATTTAATCATATACCAGGTGAGGAGAATCCAGCTGATTTCTTGTCTCGAGGTTTACCTTATGCTAAATTTGTAAATGCTGTATCATGGTTTAAAGGACCGAGCTGGTTGGTAAATAAAGCTAATTGGCCTGTACAAAAGGCGTATATTGCTCCTGTTGAAATTTCTGTCACCACCGCTCCAATAGTTTGTCCTCCCTTAGCCATTGATATAAATAGGTATTCTTCTTTACCCAAACTAATCAATGTAACTAAGTTGGTGTTTAAATTTCTAAACAAGATGAATATATCATATAAATTTTCACATCCTCTTGAATATTGGATAAAGAGGGTATAAGAAAAAATCTATGGAAATGAGATTCAATTGATGATGGAAAGAAAAATTGTGAAAGGTTCCATAATAGAGAAATTGGGGCTATATTTAGAGAACAATGTAATTAGGTGCAGAGGTAGGTTACAAAATGCTGAATTGGGTGATTATGCTAAGCACCCTATCTTACTGCCCAAAACTCATCATCTAACAAATTTAATTGTTCTAAATGCCCATAAAACTGTAATGCATGGTGGGGTACAAGATACCTTAAACTGTATTAGGGAAACTTTCTGGATTCCACGAGAACTGCAAGTGTAAAAAGGGTGATTAAATCTTGTGTAATATGTCGCCGTGTGGATGCCAGATCCTATATGTACCCAGGTCCTCCACCACTGCCAAATCAGCAATTTGAGTCGTTTTGCAACGACCTCCGCCTGGCTGCAGTGTGGAAAATACTGTATATTTTCCGGAAATACGGTAATTTATAGGTAAATAGATGCCCTATATTGTATTTTTGAAAGAAGTATGTTATCGAAAATGGGAAGCCTGCGCCTGTACAGAAGAGACTCGCCATTGCTGTTTGAACTGGTCAACAAAAAGTTAGTGAAATTGGAAGAATTTTTGTGCTCTAGAGGTTAAAATTGGGCTGACACCTCTCAAATAGGAGCCAAAATTGTTGGATGAGCATTCCTGCATAATTTGAGTATCAGGCGACAGGACAGGACAACTCCAGAAACCTCAGATAAGCTGTCTAATTTATGTTTAAATTCTGGCCAGTAAATTTTTCATAAATGTAAGCAAAAGGGAATGGGAGGGGGGGCCTGTACATGACACATTATTCTCCAGTCAAATTGGTGAGTGTTATGATTAAGACATATTCTCCTTCCGTTATAAAAATGTGTGTGTATATATATATATATATATATATATATATATATATATATATATATATATATATATATATATATATATATATATATATATACATATATATATATATATATATATATATATATATATATATATATATATATAAATATTTTATTACATAATATGGCACAGAAGATTTAAGAGATACATTGTTGATATAAAGGTGGCATATATATATATATATATACATGTTGTTACGTGTGTATCACCGATTATAAGGCGAAAATCTCATCCAGCTCCTCAGAGCTGGGGCGTGTGCCCAAAATGCAGCATGCATTACCCCTTTGAACAGCCGCGCTGAGCCGCTGGAACAGAAAACTAGCTGCCCTGGGATCCCTAGTTACCCTGATGAGTCTTTTTCCCAGCTCCTTAAGGAAATTAAGAACAAAAGAACATAAGAACATAAGATTGTAGGAACACTGCAGAAGGCCTACTGGCCCATACGAGGCAGGTCCTTATCAAAACGACATCTACCTAAAGCTACTCAAGAAACAACTCCCGCACCCCCCAACACCAATCAAACCCAGCCCCTCCCACTCATATATTTGTCCAGTCTCGTCTTAAAGCTACCCAAGGTCCTAGCCTCTATCACCCCACTGGGAAGACTGTTCCACGCATCCACAACTCTGTTAGAAAACCAGTACTTACCTATGTCCTTTCTAAATCTAAATTTATCCAACTTAAATCCATTATTCCTGGTTCTTACCTTGTTCGACACCCTCAGTACTTTATTAATGTCTCCCTTGTTTATGCCCGTCATCCACTTATACACTTCAATGATATCTCCCCTCATTCTACGCCTCTCCAGAGAGTGGAGATTTAAAGCTTTAAGTCTATCTTCATACGGGAGGTTCCTTACACAGTAAATCATTTTAGTCATTCTTCTCTGTATGTTCTCTAATGAGTCTATGTCCATCCTGTAGTAAGGGGACCAAAACTGAGCAGCATAATCTAAATGAGGCCTCACTAGTGATGTATAGAGCTGTAAAATCACTTTTGGACTTCTGTTACTTATACTTCTTGAGATAAATCCAAGTAATCTGTTGGCCTTGTTGCGCACACTGAGGCACTGCTGTCTTGGCTTTAGATTTCTGCTTACCATGACTCCCAAGTCTTTTTCACATTCTGTATGACCAAGCTCTACTTCACCTAGATTATAGCTTCGAGGGTTATTTTCATTACCAAGGGCAAGTACCTTACACTTATCCACATTAAACTTCATCTGCCATTTCTCAGACCAAGACATTAATTTGTTCAAATCGTCCTGGAGCTCATTGATATCCTCCTCAGAGTGAATTATACGGCCTATCTTTGTATCATCAGCAAACTTACTCATGTCACTAGTAATCCCTTCATCAAGGTCATTAATGTAAATTATGAACAAGAGAGGGCCCAAAACTGATCCTTGTGGAACGCCACTAGTGACTAATCCCCACTCAGATTTCACTCCATTAATGGTAACTCTCTGCTTTCTATTGGTAAGCCATGCCTCAATCCATGCTAGAACTTTACCTCCTATACCATGAGCTGCCACTTTTCTTAAGAGTCTCTTGTGAGGTACTCTGTCGAAGGCTTTACTAAAATCCAAATAAACTATATCATATTCCTTATCACTGTCAACTGCCTCAAATGTTCTATTGAAGAACGTCAGTAAGTTTGTCAGGCAGGAACGACCTCTCGTGAATCCATGCTGAGATTCATTTATCAAGTTATGCTCTTCAAGGTGACTTCTGATAATGTCAGCTATAATTGATTCTAATAACTTGCCCACTATAGATGTCAGGCTTATTGGACGGTAATTTGAAGGAGTGGACTTATCCCCTGATTTGAATATAGGAACCACATTAGCCATCTTCCACATCTCTGGCACAACACTGGTAAGGATGGACGCATTGAATACACTCGTTAATGGCTGACTAAGCTCCATCTTGCATTCCTTAAGTACCCTTGAAAACAACTCATCGGGTCCCGAGGACTTATTTTGTTTCAGTTTGTCTATCTGTTTAATAACCATGTCCCTCGTGACAGTAATATTAGTTAACTTAAATTCATCAGGAACTAAATAATTGTTAATTACTGGAATCTCATTTACATCTTCCTGTGTAAAAACTGATAAAAAATAGTCATTAAATAAGGAACACATTTCCAGTTCATTATCCGTCAGCTGTCCATTCCCAGATTTCAGAGGTCCTACTTTTTCCTTCACCTTCGTCCTATACACCTGAAAGAACCCCTTTGGATTAGTCTTTGATTCATTAGCGACTCTAATTTCATAGTCACGTTTAGCCTTTCTAATCGCCTTTTTTACTTCTCTTTTAAGCTGAACATATTGGTCAGTAAGGTTAACCTCTCCTCTTCTGATGCGCCTATAAATTCCCCTTTTCTCCCCTAATAGATGCTTTAACCTCCCGTTAACCCATTTGGGATCGTTATTATTAGACCTAATTTCTCTCTGGGGAATGTATATACTCTGGGCACTGTGTACATTATTAAGAAAACAATCATAAAAGCAGATCCCTTCATATTCATAAGTATGATTATCGTCAATAAAATCATTAGCTAGATAACCCCAATCAAGATTAGACAGATGTTCCCTAAGTCCATTATAATCGGCAGAACGAAAATCGGGGATTTTTACTGTATTATCATTATTCTTGCATTCCCAATTAATGCTAAAGGTGATGGATTTGTGATCACTTGCGCCAAGCTCTTCAGTGATCTCCAGATTATTCACTAGTGTTTCCTTATTTGACAAGACTAGGTCTAGCAAATTATTACCCCTGGTAGGTTCAGTTACACTCTGTTTCAGAAAACAGTCCTGAACTGTTTCCATGAAGTCACTGGACTCTAGATTACCTGTCAAAGAATTCCAGTCAATTTGGCTAAAGTTAAAATCCCCTACTATGACTACGTTACTGTGTCCAGAAGCCCTAACAATTTCGTCCCAAAGAAGTCTCCCTCTATCGTGATCCAAGCCTGGAGGTCGGTATATTACACCTAGAATTAGTTTTTCTTGACCCTCCACGAACTCTACCCAAACAGACTCTGTTACTGCTCCATCTATTTTTATACCTTTTTTTATGCAACAATTAATATTTTCTCGAACATACAATGCAACTCTTCCCCCCTTCCCATTACATCTATCCACATTGAATAACTTAAATCCCTGAATATTACACTCAGCAGTCATATCCCGACTCTTTAAATCATACCACGTTTCAGTTAATGCAATGATATCAAAGTTCCCAGCACATGCTACCAAACGTAGTTCATTAATTTTATTTCTTGCACTTCGACTGTTAGCATAAAATACCATCATATGTTTTTTCTTCTGCACATTTTTCCTATTCATCTTTGTTTTTACACAATTTCTGAAATTATCATTACCCAGAGTTAGATGCACTCTTTCCCCATGAGCCAAGGGTCTCTGAGCCTATGGGAACAAACATATAATGATGGGCAAGTTCTCCATATTTTCTAGACTTTCGAGACTCCCTAAAGCTGGCAGCTGCCCCTCCTTCCTTCCTGGTGTATTGGAGATACGTATCAGCCAAGGTAGATGCACATGTATAGTCCCACACCACCTGCTTCCCATCTGTCCAGGCTTGAAGGGTGATACCATCTGGAAGCTTCTGGCTGCCATCAGATCTGCATAGTTGGGGTGGCTCCCTTACTGCTGGGCATCCAGCTGTTGTGAGGCTCCTCTTGATAATGTTATTAACCTCCTCATGTCTTGCAATCTTTCCCTCGGATTTACGGCACACAAGACCATGGTACCCGAATCGGTCTGCTGCTTCACTGCCACAAATACACCTGTGTTCGGCGAGAATAGGGGCGGCAAGTCGAAGGGCAACACCGATGCGGATGGTCTGTGGGTCGAGGCGTGTGCCAAGGTTGGAGTTGGGAACAGCAAACAGAAAGTCCCCAGCATGAGGGGGTCTCACTGCCAGCAGGCGGGCTCTATCCTTCCCTGACACACTCTGAAGCATCGTTGAGGCTATATTTTCCACTATTGGACCATCCCAGTGCGATTGTTTGTAGTTGTTGGGGGGAGCAGGTCTGGTTTCTGAGCCCGTTAGATTATCCCAGATCATTGCTCCGTCAATGAATTTTTGGTCCTGGGCTCCAATCTTGTCCCTAAGATGTTCAGGGAGAATCGCTGCTACAAGCTCTCTGGATGCAATACACGAGGACAGAAAAGCAGGTAACGCAATCTGTGATGACTTGCGGACACCAATGCCTCCTAGTCTGACTGGAAGTGTAGCTTGGTTCCACTGCCCGTCTTCTAGAGTAAGGTTAAGTACTTTCGTAAAAATCTGCCTCAGAATACTGTCATATTCGTGCAGTATAGGGTTATCATATGAAGGTGCACATCTTAGGAAATATGTCAACCTGGGCAGACTCAAGCACTTTGTGAGAAGGTACAAGGCATCGTGGGTGTCCAGATTGCCTATTCGTTGTTCCATTCTCCTTAACTCTTCCAATTTCTTCCTGAGAATTGTGTCAATGGCATTGCTTCCCAGAGGTGCTCCTAGCAAGACACTATTTGTGGGGGCAATGACTGCTGCTCCTGGTAGTTTTGATCTCACTGCATTTATCACTTGTTGACTGACTGAGATGATTTCACATTTGGATGGATTCAGGATGAGACCCATTTCCTGTCCCCGTGTCATTACCTGTGTAAGGTCATGTAGGAGGGACTCCTTTGTACCTGCTAGTGTGCCACCATCTAGGAACCAGATGTTTAGCTCGCTGGTCAGTCTGACTGTGATTTCCCTAACTGCAATACAGAAGAGAAATGGTGCAAGAGGATCTCCTTGTTGGACACCCTCTGATGATGTGATTTCATGCTCTCCAAAGAGAAGCATTGATTCCTTGCTATACCCAGCTGAAACAAAAGGGAAGAGACCAGGGAAATGTTCTTGTACTGCTGCTAATACCACGTCTCTTTTCAGGAGATTGAACGCATTCTTGAAATCTAATTTTACCACTGCATTGTCCTCAGGCAGGTTGTTGATATATGCCCTTGTTGCATGAACCGCTGCTTCACTTCCTTGAGAGACCCCAAAGCCAAGCTGGTTTGGTTGAAGCATCATGGCTGCCTGTGCACGAATACTTCGGACAGCAGCTTTGGATACGAGGCGGCGTAACGTGTTGCCTACTGCAATTGGCCGAATTCCTCCATCCTTCTTTTTAAGTGCACAAAGTGTTGCACCAAAAAAGAAAGGTCTAATTTCATCAGGAATCAGACCAGCCAAGGAATTGTTGACGAACCTTGTGATCTCTGAAAGCAGTGTCTCTGCAATTTCCCCAATAACTGGATTAACCATTTCCTTTAAATGCTGTGGCCTTATTCCAGTGTAACCCCCAGCAGAGCCAGATGGGAACGACATTATTGCTTTGTAAATGTCTGAGTCTTCCACAATCAATGGTTCCATAGTGGGGACAGAGGTGTTGGAAATGTTGGTGCAACTGGTTTCCCTGGCAGGGTGCTTTCCTCTAAGTGCTTCAGCCGTGTCAGCATCCCTGGGAGCAACTGTATCTTCACTGGTAATAATTCTGATTGCCCCCACTGTGTTGCCCTCTTCAATTTTCTTGCTCACCTGGACTCTGACTTTTTCACTGTCAGTAGAGTGAGTGGGGGTTCTGCCTCTCCCTTTTTTGTGTTGACGGGGAAGGTGAATGAGGTTATCAACTCTAGGAAAATCTCTTAAGGATTTAATTATCATTGAGGCTAGCCTCTTTCCCCTTCTTTCCGGCACAGCTAAGCAGACATTGCCAAAAAGTAGCAAGTTGTGCCATGCCTTGATGGTTGGTGGAGCATTTAAGATAGTGGAATCATCGTTTACTTTTTTCAGGAGGTCTGTAAGTTTCCCAGCTGCGTGTGGACGGGCTGCTTTGGGAATATGTGTGAGTGTCCTGGTACCTGTTGCTTTGATTGCTTCCAAGAGATTGTCTGATGAGATAAAATCTGTTGGAGTGGGTTCAAGTGCCTGAGGTGGCTCTGGATCATCACTTTCCACAGGAGGACATCCTGAACCAGGGCAACTACCGTGTTTGCGGAGGAAACCATTAGAGTTGAGACAACGAAGCTGTAAGCATGACCGACACTTGCCTCTCCTAGTATTGCCAGCCGTGCCATTTCCCTGGCTGCTTGCTTCCTCCTGGTTGGCATCCATCTGCTAGACTAGACAATAGGAGTGGAATATGACATGCTGGGTGGGTATGGTGCGTGGAAGGTAGTGAACTTGACCAGCATTCCTGGTGATGTATTTTTTATTTATAATTAATAGGTCTAGAGCAACTTGTGGATATGACAGTGGTAGGTATCGAAGGGGGACATTTTTTTGCTACCTAGGTGTCCCAAATTCCTACTTGACTAACTGATAAATAATAATTATCTGTTCATTTATTGTTATGTACATAATGATACATTCAGATAAATGTAATTTTCCACAGATTCGTAAGGAGCCGGCGGGTTGGAGAGTCGCAACAAAATAAATAAACACATGACGGTCCTCACTCTTTCACATTTGATGCTGGGCCATCTTGTTCATGTTCAGTTGTACCAGAAAGAAAGGGGAAACTTGTATTTACCCATGTTCAAGACTCAGATGTGAACATTGGTGTTTCCATGTTTGCTTTCAAAATAAAACTTTAAAAAAAATGGGCCTATTGATGGAAAAACACAGGTCTTCCACACAGTGATTCACACACAAACGTATGGGGTGGTGCACGGTAGACACCAGGCCCTACAATACTCTACTCTCCTACCGACGCCATGTTATTCTAAATTCCACAGCTCTCCACTCAGCTAACAGAGCTCTGACCATATCAGAGCCTAGGTGAGCATACTGATAAACAATAAAAGAGCCTATGGCTTGAGTTGCCTAACAAAAAGAGTACAAACAACTCGGATTCACAGTGCCTCGACAGCCTCTTCACTCCACGCCGCTCGCTCCACGTGACTGCTCCCCAAACCAAGCCACCCAAGCTTACCCGCTAACCACAACACCGTTAGAAAATGAGTCACTGGCAGGATTTCTTTACATATCACAGTTTACACTTCTTTACAGTACCCCCAAATCCACAGTATGAATTATAAAATTAAGCTTTACAATTATAACATCATTCATACTCTTATGGCACACTTCTCCATTAGTAGTGCGGATGACAAGAAACAGATGATTGCTGATGTTATGAATGAAAAGAAGTTGGATGTCCTGGCTCTAAGCGAAACAAAGCTGAAGGGGGTAGGAGAGTTTCAGTGGGGGGAAATAAATGGGATTAAATCTGGAGTATCTGAGAGAGTTAGAGCAAAGGAAGGGGTAGCAGTAATGTTAAATGATCAGTTATGGAAGGAGAAAAGAGAATATGAATGTGTAAATTCAAGAATTATGTGGATTAAAGTAAAGGTTGGATGCGAGAAGTGGGTCATAATAAGCGTGTATGCACCTGGAGAAGAGAGGAATGCAGAGGAGAGAGAGAGATTTTGGGAGATGTTAAGTGAATGTATAGGAGCCTTTGAACCAAGTGAGAGAGTAATTGTGGTAGGGGACCTGAATACTAAAGTAGGAGAAACTTTTAGAGAGGGTGTGGTAGGTAAGTTTGGGGTGCCAGGTGTAAATGATAATGGGAGCCCTTTGATTGAACTTTGTATAGAAAGGGGTTTAGTTATAGATAATACATATTTTAAGAAAAAGAGGATAAATAAGTATACACGATATGATGTAGGGCGAAATGACAGTAGTTTGTTGGATTATGTATTGGTAGATAAAAGACTGTTGAGTAGACTTCAGGATGTACATGTTTATAGAGGGGCCACAGATATATCAGATCACTTTCTAGTTGTAGCTACACTGAGAGTAAAAGGTAGATGGGATACAAGGAGAATAGAAGCATCAGGGAAGAGAGAGGTGAAGGTTTATAAACTAAAAGAGGAGGCAGTTAGGGAAAGATATAAACAGCTATTGGAGGATAGATGGGCTAATGAGAGCATAGGCAATGGGGTCGAAGAGGTATGGGGTAGGTTTAAAAATGTAGTGTTAGAGTGTTCAGCAGAAGTTTGTGGTTACAGGAAAGTGGGTGCGGGAGGGAAGAGGAGCGATTGGTGGAATGATGATGTAAAGAGAGTAGTAAGGGAGAAAAAGTTAGCATATGAGAAGTTTTTACAAAGTAGAAGTGATGCAAGGAGGGAAGAGTATATGGAGAAAAAGAGAGAGGTTAAGAGAGTGGTGAAGCAATGTAAAAAGAGAGCAAATAAGAGAGTGGGTGAGATGTTATCAACAAATTTTGTTGAAAATAAGAAAAAGTTTTGGAGTGAGATTAACAAGTTAAGAAAGCCTAGAGAACAAATGGATTTGTCAGTTAAAAATAGGAGAGGAGAGTTATTAAATGGAGAGTTAGAGGTATTGGGAAGATGGAGGGAATATTTTGAGGAATTGTTAAATGTTGATGAAGATAGGGAAGCTGTGATTTCGTGTATAGGGCAAGGAGGAATAACATCTTGTAGGAGTGAGGAAGAGCCAGTTGTGAGTGTGGGGGAAGTTCGTGAGGCAGTAGGTAAAATGAAAGGGGGTAAGGCAGCCGGGATTGATGGGATAAAGATAGAAATGTTAAAAGCAGGTGGGGATATAGTTTTGGAGTGGTTGGTGCAATTATTTAAAAAATGTATGGAAGAGGGTAAGGTACCTAGGGATTGGCAGAGAGCATGCATAGTTCCTTTGTATAAAGGCAAAGGGGATAAAAGAGAGTGCAAAAATTATAGGGGGATAAGTCTGTTGAGTGTACCTGGTAAAGTGTATGGTAGAGTTATAATTGAAAGAATTAAGAGTAAGACGGAGAATAGGATAGCAGATGAACAAGGAGGCTTTAGGAAAGGTAGGGGGTGTGTGGACCAGGTGTTTACAGTGAAACATATAAGTGAACAGTATTTAGATAAGGCTAAAGAGGTCTTTGTGGCATTTATGGATTTGGAAAAGGCGTATGACAGGGTGGATAGGGGGGCAATGTGGCAGATGTTGCAGGTGTATGGTGTAGGAGGTAGGTTACTGAAAGCAGTGAAGAGTTTTTACGAGGATAGTGAGGCTCAAGTTAGAGTATGTAGGAAAGAGGGAAATTTTTTCCCAGTAAAAGTAGGCCTTAGACAAGGATGTGTGATGTCACCGTGGTTGTTTAATATATTTATAGATGGGGTTGTAAGAGAAGTAAATGCGAGGGTCTTGGCAATAGGTGTGGAGTTAAAAGATAAAGAATCACACACAAAGTGGGAGTTGTCACAGCTGCTCTTTGCTGATGACACTGTGCTCTTGGGAGATTCTGAAGAGAAGCTGCAGAGATTGGTGGATGAATTTGGTAGGATGTGCAAAAGAAGAAAATTAAAGGTGAATACAGGAAAGAGTAAGGTTATGAGGATAACAAAAAGATTAGGTGATGAAAGATTGAATATCAGATTGGAGGGAGAGAGTATGGAGGAGGTGAATGTATTCAGATATTTGGGAGTGGACGTGTCAGCGGATGGGTCTATGAAAGATGAGGTGAATCATAGAATTGATGAGGGAAAAAGAGTGAGTGGTGCACTTAGGAGTCTGTGGAGACAAAGAACTTTGTCCTTGGAGGCAAAGAGGGGAATGTATGAGAGTATAGTTTTACCAACGCTCTTATATGGGTGTGAAGCGTGGGTGATGAATGTTGCAGCGAGGAGAAGGCTGGAGGCAGTGGAGATGTCATGTCTGAGGGCAATGTGTGGTGTGAATATAATGCAGAGAATTCGTAGTTTGGAAGTTAGGAGGAGGTGCGGGATTACCAAAACTGTTGTCCAGAGGGCTGAGGAAGGGTTGTTGAGGTGGTTCGGACATGTAGAGAGAATGGAGCGAAACAGAATGACTTCAAGAGTGTATCAGTCTGTAGTGGAAGGAAGGCGGGGTAGGGGTCGGCCTAGGAAGGGTTGGAGGGAGGGGGTAAAGGAGGTTTTGTGTGCGAGGGGCTTGGACTTCCAGCAGGCATGCGTGAGCGTGTTTGATAGGAGTGAATTGAGACAAATGGTTTTTAATACTTGACGTGCTGTTGGAGTGTGAGCAAAGTAACATTTATGAAGGGATTCAGGGAAACCGGCAGGCCGGACTTGAGTCCTGGAGATGGGAAGTACAGTGCCTGCACTCTGAAGGAGGGGTGTTAATGTTGCAGTTTAAAAACTGTAGTGTAAAGCACCCTTCTGGCAAGACAGTGATGGAGTGAATGATGGTGAAAGTTTTTCTTTTTCGGGCCACCCTGCCTTGGTGGGAATCGGCCAGTGTGATAATAAATGATATTAAAAAATATATATATATATATATATATATATATATATATATATATATATATATATATATATATATATATATATATATATATATAATATATATACATAATATATATATATATAATATATATATAATATATATATATATATATAATATATATATATAATTATATATGCAATAAGATCACAGTAAACAGGTGATTTCAAAATATGCAAAACAACCACTCTGAAAGAATAGAGAAATTCCAAGCGCTTTCGTGACTACTCACATTATCAAGGAACTTTGAAAGTGAAGCATCCAAGGAAGCTATATAAGGGGTCGGCCAGCACCTCACTATCAGATCCCACAACGGTTAAACACGTGACGCGCAGCGAGCCAACTTGGATAGGTCCTTTGCAAAACTCACCCTCAAGCTATTTATTTGTCCAGTGTATTATTAAATTCTTCCCAAATTCTATTAATTATAAATGGATCTAATTTATATAAACCAAAGGAAATATTCATATTATTGTCAAAACTGCTTTTTATGAAACAAGATTCAATTATATTCCTGTCGACCATGGACTTGCTTGATACTACTTTCTCAACTTTTTGAAAATCAATTGGATGGTTAAAATCTCTTACATGAATAAATAGAGCATTGGATTCTTGTCCAGTTCTAATGCTATATTTATGTTGTTTTAATCTTAGTTCGAGATTTTTACCAGTTTGACCGTAATAAACTTTATCGCAAATTTTACAAGGAATCTTATAGACACATCCATCAGCATTTTGGGGGGAATTCTAAATCAAAAGTTTTTTTTACTGTATCAAGATTTTTGAATACAACTTTAATATTAAAAGTCTTAAGAAGAGAAGGCATATCAACCAAGTTTTCATGGTAAGGGAGAACCAACATATTTTTAGTTGAATAAGGCTGGTTGCCCTTTTTTGGATTATAAAAAGTGTTCCTAGCAACTTTAAAAGATTTATCAATTACATTTCTTGGGTATTTTAAATCATTACCTATTTCATAAATTTTGGATATTTCCTCATCTATGAACTCAGGACTACAAATTCGTAAAGCTCTCAAAAACATTGATGAGAAAACAGACAGTTTGACTCTATCTTGATGCGAGGAATAATAGTGGACATAGGAACAGTTATTTGTAGGTTTTCTGTAAATTTTAAATTTGAATTCATTATTACCCTTAATAATTAAAACATCTAGAAAAGGCAATGAGTTATTTTCTTCAAACTCAACAGTAAAGTTTATAGAATGGGCTAAGCTATTTAATTTTCCAAGAAAATGGTGTATATCTACATTTTTGGGCATAAGACACAAAATATCATCAACATATCTGAACCATTTAGCTCTATTAGGGAGGATTGTGTTAAGCAACCTTGTTTCAAAAAATTCCATGTATAGGTTACTAAGAACAGGTGAAAGAGGATTTCCCATTGCCATACCAAACTTCTGATTGTAAAACTTATCATTAAATACAAATTTTGCATCAACAGTGCAAAGTTTAATAAGTTTAATGATAGTAGGAACTGGCAATGGTAAATCATAGTTAACGAGTTCTTCAGATAAGAAACTTAATAAATCATCAACAGGAACTTTCGTAAACAAGGAAGTAACATCAAAACTAACCATGTTAAAATCATTTAAGTCAGTCAAGGAGCTTAATTCATCAACCAAGTCTATGTTGTTTTTAACATTAAAGTTAAAAATTTTGCCAACAATAGGGCTCAAAATATCAACAAGCCATTTTGATACAGTAAAAAAACTTTTGATTAAGAATTCCCCCCAAAATGCTGATGGATGTGTCTATAAGACTCATTGTAAAATTTGCGATAAAGTTTATTACGGTCAAACTGGTAAAAATCTCGAACTAAGATTAAAACAACATAAATATAGCATTAGAACTGGACAAGATTCCAATGCTCTATTTATTCATGTAAGAGATTTTAACCATCCAATTGATTTTCAAAAAGTTGAGAAAGTAGTATCAAGCAAGTCCATGGTCGACAGGAATATAATTGAATCTTGTTTCATAAAAAGCAGTTTTGACAATAATATGAATATTTCCTTTGGTTTATATAAATTAGATCCATTTATAATTAATAGAATTTGGGAAGAATTTAATAATACACTGGACAAATAAATAGCTTAGGGGTGAGTTTTGCAAAGGACCTATCCAATTTGGCTCGCCGCGCGTCACGTGTTTAACCGTTGTGGGATCTGATAGTGAGGTGCTGGCCGACCCCTTGTATAGCTTCCTTGGATGCTTCACTTTCATAGTTCCTTGATAATGTGAGTAGTCACGAAAGCGCTTGGAATTTTTCTATTCTTTCAGAGTGGTTGTTTTGCATATTTTGAAATCACCTGTTTACTGTGATCTTATTGCATTAATGGATACCACACGACTCTTCAGAATGTTCTCGATAAGCTTTCCTAATCATATATCTTTTGTTTCACAGTTTTCTTCTGCACTGATCAAGTCCCACAAGTTAAAAATTCGACTTGATTTTTTAAAAAAATTTTTAAATGAACAAGTTCTGCCCAAGTCTCTTTTACCCAATAGACTCCTTGACATGAGAGATCGTCCTTTTGATGATTTTATGAGAATTATTCTTCAGAAACATATTGAAATAACTAAAATACAGGAGAAGGAAGCATTCAAAATATTGAGAAACAAAAAATACTCTTTTAATCAGGCCATTCCATCAGAATGGAAACACAGTATGTTGGATCATTGCTATAATAAACTCAGAAGAATTTGTAATGAACTCAAGAGCAAACTACAAAGAAAATTAGACATTTTAATTGAAAATAGTGATTGGACAAAGCATGCTAATAACAATTTTGTAATTAACTTATCAGATGAAATTTTAGACAAACATACAACTGCTGCTCTAGGTTTTGGCCCAAGTTTTGCAACTTCAAAAAAACTTAATAATGTTGAAATTGCAAAAGCCTTTTGTAACTTTGAAAAATTTTCTGATTTATCCTCTGATGAAATTAATATTAGTAAAAGAATGGTATACAGCTCTATGTTAAAACCAAACATTCCCAATTGCCCTCAAAGATTCTTTAAGTCTTATGATACACTGAATAACAATAAAAATATGCGCCTTACTAAAGCAGACAAAATAAATGCAATAGTAATTATGAAAGAAAATGATTACCAAGAAAAAATGAATAATCTCTTAGATGATACTGAAACCTATTCTAAACTTAGGAAAAATCCCCTAGAAACTGTTAACAGCAATTTCAATAAAACACTAAAACTTCTACTGACAGGCAAAGATGAATTAGTCAAACAATTTACTTCCACTAATCCATCTTTACCTTACATGTATGAACTAATAAAAACACACAAATCAGGGAATCCAGTCAGACCAATTATTAGCTCCATAGGGTCAGTTTCATATAAATTATCCAAGTGGCTTGTTGATATTTTGAGCCCTATTGTTGGCAAAATTTCTAACTTTAATGTTAAAAACAACATAGACTTGGTTGATAAATTAAGCTCCTTGACTGACTTAAATGATTTTAACATGGTTAGTTTTGATGTTACTTCCTTGTTTACGAAAGTTCCTGTTGATGATTTATTAAGTTTCTTATCCGAAGAACTCGTTAACTATGATTTACCATTGCCAGTTCCTACTATCATTAAACTTATTAAACTTTGCATTGTTGATGCAAAATTTGTATTTAATGATAAGTTTTACACTCAGAAGTTTGGTATGGCAATGGGAAATCCTCTTTCACCTGTTCTTAGTAACCTATACATGGAATTTTTTGAAACAAGGTTGCTTAACACAATCCTCCCTAATAGAGCTAAATGGTTCAGATATGTTGATGATATTTTGTGTCTTATGCCCAAAAATGTAGATATACACCATTTTCTTGGAAAATTAAATAGCTTAGCCCATTCTATAAACTTTACTGTTGAGTTTGAAGAAAATAACTCATTGCCTTTTCTAGATGTTTTAATTATTAAGGGTAATAATGAATTCAAATTTAAAATTTACAGAAAACCTACAAATAACTGTTCCTATGTCCACTATTATTCCTCGCATCAAGATAGAGTCAAACTGTCTGTTTTCTCATCAATGTTTTTGAGAGCTTTACGAATTTGTAGTCCTGAGTTCATAGATGAGGAAATATCCAAAATTTATGAAATAGGTAATGATTTAAAATACCCAAGAAATGTAATTGATAAATCATTTAAAGTTGCTAGGAACACTTTTTATAATCCAAAAAAGGGCAACCAGCCTTATTCAACTAAAAATATGTTGGTTCTCCCTTACCATGAAAACTTGGTTGATATGCCTTCTCTTCTTAAGACTTTTAATATTAAAGTTGTATTCAAAAATCTTGATACAGTAAAAAAACTTTTGATTAAGAATTCCTCCCAAAATGCTGATGGATGTGTCTATAAGATTCCTTGTAAAATTTGCGATAAAGTTTATTACGGTCAAACTGGTAAAAATCTCGAACTAAGATTAAAACAACATAAATATAGCATTAGAACTGGACAAGATTCCAATGCTCTATTTATTCATGTAAGAGATTTTAACCATCCAATTGATTTTCAAAAAGTTGAGAAAGTAGTATCAAGCAAGTCCATGGTCGACAGGAATATAATTGAATCTTGTTTCATAAAAAGCAGTTTTGACAATAATATGAATATTTCCTTTGGTTTATATAAATTAGATCCATTTATAATTAATAGAATTTGGGAAGAATTTAATAATACACTGGACAAATAAATAGCTTGGGGGTGAGTTTTGCAAAGGACCTATCCAAGTTGGCTCGCCGCGCGTCACGTGTTTAACCGTTGTGGGATCTGATAGTGAGGTGCTGGCCGACCCCTTATATAGCTTCCTTGGATGCTTCACTTTCATAGTTCCTTGATAATGTGAGTAGTCACGAAAGCGCTTGGAATTTCTCTATTCTTTCAGAGTGGTTGTTTTGCATATATATATATATATATATATATATATATATATATATATATATATATATATATATATATATATATATATATATTACGATGCAATGCACAACCCTGCATAACAATTGTGAAGAGGACTAGACCAAGTACCCTGGGGGAACTACTCTGTACGGGAAGCCACTCAGACAACTCTGTTTTAGCACTCCTGCGTCGTGTTCAAGACCCACTGACTGATTAAGGTATGAAGTTTGTAGCCAATACTATGTGCTTATATTAAGTCCATCATTCTTCTGTAAGGTGTCTTGTCGAAGGCCTTCTGGAGGTCTTGTTACAATACATTTGATGGAACCTATTCATCCCAGGTGTGGAAAATGTATTGAAAAAATTCATTCAAGTTAATCAGGAAATTAACTAAAATGTCATTAATAAAGTCTCCATTTATTTACTAGAATTAAGATTATGCTGATGGCACGAAAGTTAAATTAACAAGTCTTGTCACCCTCCTTTTTTTTAAATATATAGGTAACTTTTGCTAATTTCCATGGGCGCCTTACCTTTCTCTAGTGATTTATTAAATAGTATTATGGCTAGTGGGTAAGAGATATAGGTTTACAGTACAGTGGTCCCTCGTTGTTCGTAATTAATCCGTTCCTGGAGCCGTTACTATAAACGAAATTTACGATTTACGGATCAATTTTCCACATAAGAAATAATATAAATACAATTAATCCGTTCCTGACACCCAGAAGTATTAAAACAAAAAAAATTTAACATGAAATATGCATGTAGTACATAAACAATACAATGGGAAATGATGAATGAAACATTAACAGCATAACACTTACCTTTATTGGAGATTCTTCTTAGTGTATGGGAGACTGGAGGAGGAGAGAGAGTGGATTGTTTATAGTTTGGAAGGGGAATCCCCTTCCATCAACACCTCAGGTACCATTTGCTTTTCTGGGGTTGCTTCTCTTCTCTGTTTCTTAATGCCACTAGGACCACCTTGAGAGTCACTGGAGTCCTGTCTCACAAAATAACTGTGGAGAGAGCTCTGTTTCTGGCGTCTCTTTAACACTTCCCTAAAATGGCCCAAGACTTTGCCACTGTACATGTTGCCAACCTGGCTTGCAACAACCTTGTTAGGGTGATGTTTCTCCATAAAGCTTTCCATCTTACCCCACATAGTAAAAATCTCTTTAATTTCTGAAGAAGGCACCTTCTTCCATCTCTCTTCCTCCTCCTCAGCAGCAAGATTCTGAGCTGCGATGTGTTGCTCTTCCTGCTGAAGCTCTTGCAGCTCCTCAGTGGTGAGCTCTTCATTGTGGTCTTCCACCAATTCTTCCACATCCTCCAAACTCACATCCAATCCCATGGAACTCCCCAGTGCCACAATTGATTTTACAACAGACATAGGCTCATTAGGGTCAGTCCCAAATTCTTCAAAATCCCTCTTGTCGACACAATCTGGCCACAGTTTTCTCCAGGCAGAGTTCAAAGTCCTGGTAGTCACTCCCTCCCAAGCCATACCTATAAGGGTTATGCATTGGAGGATGCTGAAGTGTTCTCTCCAAAATTCCCTTAGGGTCAAGTGAGTGTCTGTGGTCACAGTCAAGCACCTGCGAAACATTGCTTTTGTGTAGAGTTTTTTAAAGTTTGCAATAACCTGCTGGTCCATGGGTTGGAGGAGAGGAGTGGTATTCGGGGGCAAGAACTTTGCTGTGATGAACCCAAACTCCTCGAAAATTAGGTCATCCAAGTTTGGAGGATGAGCAGGTGCATTGTCCATTACTAGCAGGCACTTGAGATCCAATTTCTTTTCCAGGAGATACTCCTTCACACTAGGGCCAAACACTTCATTGAACCACTCGACGAAAATTTCCCTCGTGACCCATGCCTTACTACTAGATTTCCAAAACACACACAATTTACTCTTCATAACATTGTTTTTCCTGAACACTCTGGGATTTTCAGAATGGTACACTAGTAATGGCTTCACTTTGAAATTCCCACTAGCATTAGCACAGAACATTAGCGTCAGCCTGTCTTTCATAGGCTTGTGTCCTGGCATTGCCTTTTCCTCTTGTGTAATGAAGGTCCTCTTTGGCATTTTCTTCCAAAAGAGGCCTGTTTCGTCACAATTGAACACTTGTTCAGGTTTCAGTCCTTCAGCCTCTATGTACTCCTGGAATTCATGCACATATTTTTCAGCCGCCTTGTGGTCCGAACTGGCAGCCTCACCATGCCTTACCACACTGTGTATGCCAGTACGGTTCTTAAATCTCTCAAACCAACCTTTGCTGGCCTTAAATTCACTCACTTCACCACTATTTGCAGGCAATTTCTTTACCAAATCTTCATGCAATTGCCTAGCCTTTTCACAAATAAACGAAGTCATAAGAGTATCTCCTGCTAATTGTTTCTCATTTATCCACACCAATAATAACTTCTCAACCTCTTCCAGTACTGGTGATCTCATTTTTGTCAGCATAGTTACTCCCTTTGCAACAACAGCATCCTTTATTTCATTTTTCTTGGCCACTATGGAACATAAGGTTGTGTAGGGTTTCTTATACATCCTGGACAGTTCGACCACACTTGTACCACTTTCATATTGTTCAATGATGGTTTTCTTAAATTCAATCGTATTTCTCACCTTCTTTACCACAGGCTTGGCACTAGGAGCTTTCTTTGGAGCCATGGTAGCTTATTTAGTACTTGCAAGCACTAAAATAAATGGAATATTATGAAATATTTCGCTGGAGCACGTGAGGGGACCTTCGCTCACTGGTAAACAATGCAAGACTGGCTGCCGCCCTGGCTCACGCCGTGGGTACGCATCCCGGACGAACTACGACTTGCGAGTCAACCTATGAAAAGCGGGTCCATGTTTATACGAAAATACCTCTATGATTGGCGAATTTTACGATTGCCGGGAACTACGAAAAGCGGAGGACCACTGTATTTTAATTTCCTAGGCAAGTATTGCATCCAATTTTCTTGATTTGCTAATAGTCATTTTTACCATGTCTAGGTTGGTACTTTTTTCACGTCCTAGTCTATCGATGTCCGGCCATGATTTGTTTTACTGCCTGGGAAAGGTGGTGGTGTGTTCAGCTGTAATGAGGATCCAAAAGCCTGTTGTGCATAGATGCTAAATCGCTATTGTTGTTTGTTATTCAACGGTCGCAGAGGCTGCTATATACCCGTTTGTTGTACCGTTGTTATTGTTCAAGGCTCTATTGTTGCTTATCCCCTTTTAGATCCCTGATGTATTTAAAGAATTCCTTTGGATTAGAGTAGGAGCAGCAAGGGTGATCTTACAGTAGGAGCAGCAAGGGTGATCTTACAGTAGGAGCAGCAAGGGTGATCTTACAGTAGGAGCAGCAAGGGTGATCTTACAGTAGGAGCAGCAAGGGTGATCTTACAGTAGGAGCAGCAAGGGTGATCTTACAGTAGGAGCAGCAAGGGTGATCTTACAGTAGGAGCAGCATGGGTGATCTTACAGTAGGAGCAGCAAGGGTGATCTTACAATAGGAGCAGCAAGGGTGATCTTACAGAAGGAGCAGCAAAGGTGATCTTACAGTAGGAGCAACAAAGGTGATCTTACAGTAGGAGCAGCAAAGGTGATCTTACAGTAGGAGAAGCACGGGTGATCTTACAGTAGGAGCAGCAAGGGTGATCTTACATTAGGAGCAGCAAGGGTGATCTTACAGTAGGAGCAGCAAGAGTGATCTTACAGTAGGAGCAGCAGGGGTGATCTTACAGTAGGAGCAGCAAGGGCGACCTTACAGTAGGAGCATCAAAGGTGATCTTACAGTAGGAGGAGCAAGGGTGATCTTACAGTAGGAGCAGCAAGGGTGATCTTACAGTAGGAGCAGCAAGAGTGATCTTACAGTAGGACCAGCAGGGGTGATCTTACAGTAGGAGCTGCAAGGGCGACCTTACAGTAGGAGCATCAAAGGTGATCTTACAGTAGGAGGAGCAAGGGTGATCTAACAGTAGGAGCAGCAAAGGTGATCTTACAGTAGGAGCAGCAAAGGTGATCTTACAGTAGGAGCAGCAAGGGCAACCTTACAGTAGGAGCAGCAAGGGTGATCTTACACTAGGAGCAGCAAGGGTGATCTTACAGCAGGAGCATTAAGGGTGATATTACAGTAGGAGCAGCAAGGGTGATCTTACAGTAGGAGCAACAAAGGTGATCTTACAGTAGGAGCAGCAAGGGTGATCTTACAGTAGGAGCAGCAAGGGTGATCTTACAGTAGGAGCAGCAAGGGTGATCTTACAGTAGGAGCAGCAAAGGTGATCTTACAGTAGGAGCGACAAAGGTGATCTTAGAGTAGGAACAGCAAGGGTGATCTTACTGTAGGAGCAGCAAGGGTGATCTTACAGTAGGAGCAGCAAGGATGATCTTACAGTAGGAGCAGCAATGGTGATCTTACAATAGGAGCAGCAAGGGTGATCTTACAGTAGGAGCAGCAAGGGTGATCTTACAGTAGCAGCAGCAAGGGTGATCTTAGAGTAGGAGCAGCATGGGTGATCTTACAGTAGGAGCAGCAAGGGTGATCTTACAGCAGGAGCAGCAAAGGTGATCTTACAGTAGGAGCAGCAAAGGTGATCTTACAGTAGGAGCAGCAAGGGTGATCTTACAGAAGGAGTAGCAAAGGTGATCTTACAGTAGGAGCAGCAAAGGTGATCTTAAAGTAGGAGCAGCAAGGGTGATCTTACAGTAGGAGCAGCAAGGGTGATCTTACAGTAGGAGCAGCAAGGGTGATCTTACAGTAGGAGCAGCAAGAGTGATCTTACAGTAGGAACAGCAAGGGTGATCTTACAGTAGGAGCAGCAAGGGTGATCTTACAGTAGGAGCAGCAAGAGTGATCTTACAGTAGGAGCAGCAAGGGCGACCTTACAGTAGGAGCATCAAAGGTGATCTTACAGTAGGAGGAGCAAGGGTGATCTTACAGTAGGAGCAGCAAAGGTGATCTTACAGTAGGAGCAGCAAAGGTGATCTTACAGTAGGAGCAGCAAGGGTGATCTTACAGTAGGAGTAGCAAAGGTGATATTACAGTAGGAGCAGCAAAGGTGATCTTACAGTAGGAGCAGCAAGGGTGATCTTACAGTAGGAGCAGCAAGGGTGATCTTACAGTAGGAGCAACAAGGGTGATCTTACAGTAGGAGCAGCAAGAGTGATCTTACAGTAGGAACAGCAAGGGTGATCTTACAGTAGGAGCAGCAAGGGTGATCTTACAGTAGGAGCAGCAAGGGCGACCTTACAGTAGGAGCATCAAAGGTGATCTTACAGTAGGAGGAGCAAGGGTGATCTTACAGTAGGAGCAGCAAAGGTGATCTTACAGTAGGAGCAGCAAAGGTGATCTTACAGTAGGAGCAGCAAAGGTGATCTTACAGCAGGAGCAGCAAGGGCGACCTTACAGAAGGAGCAGCAAGGGTGATCTTACAGTAGGAGCAGCAAAGGTGATCTTACAGTAGGAGCAGCAAAGGTGATCTTACAGTAGGAGCAGCAAGGGCGACCTTACAGAAGGAGCAGCAAGGGTGATCTTACAGTAGGAGCAGCAACGGTGATCTTACAGTAGAAGCAGCAAGGGTGATTTTACAGTAGGAGCAGCAAGGGTGATCTTACAGTAGGAGCAGCAAAGGTGATCTTACAGTAGGAGCAGCAAGGGTGATCTTACAGTAGGAGTAGCAAGGGTGATATTACAGTAGGAGCAGCAAGGGCAACCTTACATGTAGGAGCACAAAGGGTGATCTTACAGTAGGAGCAGCAAGGGTGATCTTACAGTAGGAGCAGCAAGGGTGATCTTACAGAAGGAGCAGCAATGGTGATCTTACAGTAGGAACAGCAAAGGTGATCTCACAGTAGGAGCAGCAATAGTGATCTTACAGTAGGAGCAGCAAAGGTGATCTTACAGTAGGAGCAGCAAGAGTGATCTTACAGTAGGAGCAGCAAAGGTGATCTTACAGTAGGAGCAGCAAAGGTGATCTTACAGTAGGAGCAGCAAAGGTGACCTTACAGTAGGAGCAGCAAGGGTGATCTTACAGTAGGAGCAGCAAGGGTGATCTTACAGTAGGAGCAGCAAGGGCAACCTTACAGTAGGAGCAGAAAGGGTGATCTTACAGTAGGAGCAGCAAGGGTGATCTTACAGTAGGAGCAGCAAGGGTGATCTTACAGAAGGAGCAGCAAGGGTGATCGTACAGTTGGAGCAGAAAGGTGATCTTACAGTAGGAGCAGCAAGGGTGATCTTACAGTAGGAGCAGCAAGGGTGATCTTACAGTAGGAGCAGCAAGGGTGATCTTACAGTAGGAGCAGCAAGGGTGATCTTACAGTAGGAACAGCAAGGGTGATCTTACAGTAGGAGCAGCAAGGGTGATCTTACAGTAGGAGCAGCAAGGGTGATCTTACAGTAGGAGCAGCAAGGGTGATCTTACAGTAGGAGCAGCACTGGTGATTTTACAGTAGGAGCAGCAAGGGTGATCCTACAGTAGGAGCAGCAAGGGTGATCTTACAGTAGGAGCAGCAAGAGTGATCTTACAGTAGGAACAGCAGGGGTGATCTTACAGTAGGAGCAGCAAGGGCGACCTTATAGTAGGAGCATCAAAGGTGATCTTACAGTAGGAGGAGCAAGGGTGATCTTACAGTAGGAGCAGCAAAGGTGATCTTACAGTAGGAACAGCAAAGGTGATCTTACAGTAGGAGCAGCAAAGGTGATCTTACAGTAGGAGCAGCAAGGGCGACCTTACAGTAGTAGCAGCAAGGGTGATCTTACAGTAGGAGCAGCAAGGGTGATCTTACAGTAGGAGCAGCAAGGGTGATCTTACAGTAAGGGTGATCTTACAGTAGGAGCAGCAAAGGTGATCTTACAGTAGGAGCAGCAAATGTGATCTTACAGTAGGAGCAGCAAGGGTGATCTTACAGAAGGAGTAGCAAAGGTGATCTTACAGTAGGAGCAGCAAAGGTGATCTTACAGTAGGAGCAGCAAGGGTGATCTTACAGTAGGAGCAGCAAGGGTGATCTTAAAGAAGGAGCAGCAAAGGTGATCTTACAGCAGGAGCAGCAAAGGTGATCTTACAGTAGGAGCAGCAAGGGTGATCTTAGAGAAGGAGTAGAGAAGGTGATCTTGCAGTAGGAGCAGCAAAGGTGATCTTACAGTAGGAGCAGCAAGGGTGATCTCACAGTAGGAGCAGCAATAGTGATCTTACAGTAGGAGCAGCAAAGGTGATCTTACAGTAGGAGCAGCAAGAGTGATCTTACAGTAGGAGCAGCAAAGGTGATCTTACAGTAGGAGCAGCAAAGGTGATCTTACAGTAGGAGCAGCAAAGGTGATCTTACAGTAGGAGCAGCAAGGGTGATCTTACAGTAGGAGCAGCAAGGGTGATCTTACAGTAGGAGCAGCAAGGGTGATCTTACAGTAGGAGCAGCAAGGGCAACCTTACAGTAGGAGCAGAAAGGGTGATCTTACAGTAGGAGCAGCAAGGGTGATCTTACAGTAGGAGCAGCAAGGGTGATCTTACAGAAGGAGCAGCAAGGGTGATCGTACAGTTGGAGCAGAAAGGTGATCTTACAGTAGGAGCAGCAAGGGTGATCTTACAGTAGGAGCAGCAAGGGTGATCTTACAGTAGGAGCAGCAAGGGTGATCTTACAGTAGGAGCAGCAAGGGTGATCTTACAGTAGGAACAGCAAGGGTGATCTTACAGTAGGAGCAGCAAGGGTGATCTTACAGTAGGAGCAGCAAGGGTGATCTTACAGTAGGAGCAGCAAGGGTGATCTTACAGTAGGAGCAGCACTGGTGATCTTACAGTAGGAGCAGCAAGGGTGATCCTACAGTAGGAGCAGCAAGGGTGATCTTACAGTAGGAGCAGCAAGAGTGATCTTACAGTAGGAACAGCAGGGGTGATCTTACAGTAGGAGCAGCAAGGGCGACCTTATAGTAGGAGCATCAAAGGTGATCTTACAGTAGGAGGAGCAAGGGTGATCTTACAGTAGGAGCAGCAAAGGTGATCTTACAGTAGGAACAGCAAAGGTGATCTTACAGTAGGAGCAGCAAAGGTGATCTTACAGTAGGAGCAGCAAGGGCGACCTTACAGTAGTAGCAGCAAGGGTGATCTTACAGTAGGAGCAGCAAGGGTGATCTTACAGTAGGAGCAGCAAGGGTGATCTTACATTAAGGGTGATCTTACAGTAGGAGCAGCAAAGGTGATCTTACAGTAGGAGCAGCAAATGTGATCTTACAGTAGGAGCAGCAAGGGTGATCTTACAGAAGGAGTAGCAAAGGTGATCTTACAGTAGGAGCAGCAAAGGTGATCTTACAGTAGGAGCAGCAAGGGTGATCTTACAGTAGGAGCAGCAAGGGTGATCTTAAAGAAGGAGCAGCAAAGGTGATCTTACAGCAGGAGCAGCAAAGGTGATCTTACAGTAGGAGCAGCAAGGGTGATCTTAGAGAAGGAGTAGAGAAGGTGATCTTGCAGTAGGAGCAGCAAAGGTGATCTTACAGTAGGAGCAGCAAGGGTGATCTTACAGTAGGAGCAGCAAGGGTGATCTTACAGTAGGAGCAGCAAGGGTGATCTTACAGTAGGAGCAGCAAGAGTGATCTTACAGTAGGAACAGCAAATGTGATCTTACAGTAGGAGCAGCAAGGGTGATCTTACAGTAGGAGCAGCAAGAGTGATCTTACAGTAGGTGCAGCAAGGGCGACCTTACAGTAGGAGCATCAAAGGTGATCTTACAGTAGGAGGAGCAAGGGTGATCTTACAGTTGGAGCAGCAAAGGTGATCTTACAGTAGGAGCAGCAAAGGTGATCTTACAGTAGGAGCAGCAAGGGTGATCTTACAGTAGGAGTAGCAAAGGTGATATTACAGTAGGAGCAGCAAAGATGATCTTACAGTAGGAGCAGCAAGGGTGATCTTACAGTAGGAGCAGCAAGGGTGATCTTACAGTAGGAGCAACAAGGGTGATCTTACAGTAGGAGCAGCAAGAGTGATCTTACAGTAGGAACAGCAAGGGTGATCTTACAGAAGGAGCAGCAAGGGTGATCTTACATTAGGAGCAGCAAGGGTGATCTTACAGTAGGAGCAGCAAGGGCGACCTTACAGTAGGAGCATCAAAGGTGATCTTACAGTAGGAGGAGCAAGGGTGATCTTACAGTAGGAGCAGCAAAGGTGATCTTACAGTAGGAGCAGCAAAGGTGATCTTACAGTAGGAGCAGCAAGGTCGACCTTACAGAAGGAGCAGCAAGGGTGATCTTACAGTAGGAACAGCAAAGGTGATCTTACAGTAGGAGCAGCAAAGGTGATCTTACAGTAGGAGCAGCAAGGGTGATCTTACAGTAGGAGCAGCAAAGGTGATCTTACAGTAGGAGCAGCAAGGGTGATCTTACAGTAGGAGTAGCAAGGGTGATATTACAGTAGGAGCAGCAAGGGCAACCTTACATGTAGGAGCAGCAAGGGTGATCTTACAGTAGGAGGAGCAAGGGTGATCTTACAGTAGGAGCAGCAAAGGTGATCTTACAGTAGGAGCAGCAAAGGTGATCTTAGAGTAGGAGCAGCAAGGGCGACCTTACAGAAGGAGCAGCAAGGGTGATCTTACAGTAGGAGCAGCAAAGGTGATCTTACAGTAGGAGCAGCAAGGGTGATCTTACAGTAGGAGCAGCAAGGGTGATCTTACAGTAGGAGCAGCAAAGGTGATCTTACAGTAGGAGCAGCAAGGGTGATCTTACAGTAGGAGTAGCAAGGGTGATATTACAGTAGGAGCAGCAAGGGCAACCTTACATGTAGGAGCAGCAAGGGTGATCTTACAGTAGGAGCAGCAAGGGCGACCTTACAGAAGGAGCAGCAAAGGTGATCTTACAGTAGGAGCAGCAAGGGTGATCTTACAGTAGGAGAAGCAAAGGTGATATTACAGTAGGAGCAGCAAAGGTGATCTTACAGTAGGAGCAGCAAGGGTGATCTTACAGTAGGAGCAGCAAGGGTGATCTTACAGTAGGAGCAACAAGGGTGATCTTACAGTAGGAGCAGCAAGAGTGATCTTACAGTAGGAGCAGCAAGAGTGATCTTACAGTAGGAACAGCAAGGGTGATCTTACAGTAGGGGCAGCAGGGGTGATCTTACAGTAGGAGCAGCAAGGGTGATCTTACAGTAGGAGCAGCAAGGGCGACTTTACAGTAGGAGCATCAAAGGTGATCTTACAGTAGGAGGAGCAAGGGTGATCTTACAGTAGGAGCAGCAAAGGTGATCTTACAGTAGGAGCAGCAAAGGTGATCTTACAGTAGGAGCAGCAAAGGTGATCTTACAGTAGGAGCAGCAAGGGCGACCTTACAGAAGGAGCAGCAAGGGTGATCTTACAGTAGGAGCAGCAAAGGTGATCTTACAGTAGGAGCAGCAAAGGTGATCTTACAGTAGGAGCAGTAAGGTCTACCTTACAGAAGGAGCAGCAAGGGTGATCTTACAGTAGGAGCAGCAAGGGTGATCTTACAGTAGAAGCAGCAAGGGTGATCTTACAGTAGGAGCAGCAAGGGTGATCTTACAGTAGGAGCAGCAAAGGTGATCTTACAGTAGGAGCAGCAAGGGTGATCTTACAGTAGGAGTAGCAAGGGTGATATTACAGTAGGAGCAGCAAGGGCAACCTTACATGTAGGAGCAGAAAGGGTGATCTTACAGTAGGAGCAGCAAGGGTGATCTTACAGTAGGAGCAGCAAGGGTGATCTTACAGAAGGAGCAGCAAGGGTGATCTTACAGTAGGAACAGCAAAGGTGATCTTACAGTAGGAGCAGCAATAGTGATCTTACAGTAGGAGCAGCAAAGGTGATCTTACAGTAGGAGCAGCAAGAGTGATCTTACAGTAGGAGAAGCAAAGGTGATCTTACAGTAGGAGCAGCAAAGGTGATCTTACAGTAAAAGCAGCAAGGGTGATCTTACAGTAGGAGCAGCAAGGGTGATCTTACAGTAGGAGCAGCAAGGGCAACCTTACAGTAGGAGCAGAAAGGGTGATCTTACAGTAGGAGCAGCAAGGGTGATCTTACAGTAGGAGCAGCAAGGGTGATCTTACAGAAGGAGCAGCAAGGGTGATCTTACAGTAGGAGCAGCAAAGGTGATCTTACAGTAGGAGCAGCAAGGGTGATCTTACAGTAGGAGCAGCAAGGGTGATATTACAGTAGGAGCAGCAAGGGTGATCTTACAGTAGGAGCAGCAAGGGTGATCTTACAGTTGGAGCAGCAAGGGTGATCTTACAGTAGGAGCAGCAAGGGTGATCTTACAGTAGGAGCAGCAAGGGTGATCTAACAGTAGGAGCAGCAAGAGTGATCTTACAGTAGAAACAGCAGGGGTGATCTTACAGTAGGAGCAGCAAGGGCGACCTTATAGTAGGAGCATCAAAGGTGATCTTACAGTAGGAGCAGCAAGGGTGATCTTACAGTAGGAGCAGCACGGGTGATCTTACAGTAGGAGCAGCAAGGGTGATCCTACAGTAGGAGCAGCAAGGGTGATCTTACAGTAGGAGCAGCAAGAGTGATCTTACAGTAGAAACAGCAGGGGTGATCTTACAGTAGGAGCAGCAAGGGCGACCTTATAGTAGGAGCATCAAAGGTGATCTTACAGTAGGAGGAGCAAGGGTGATCTTACAGTAGGAGCAGCAAAGGTGATCTTACAGTAGGAACAGCAAAGGTGATCTTACAGTAGGAGCAGCAAAGGTGATCTTACAGTATGAGCAGCAAGATTGATCTTACAGTAGAAGCAGCAAGGGTGATCTTACAGTAGGAGCAGCAAGGGTGATCTTACAGTAGGAGCAGCAAGGGTGATCTTACAGTAAGGGTGATCTTACAGTATTAGCAGCAAAGGTGATCTTACAGTAGGAGCAGCAAAGGTAATCTTACAGTAGGAGCAGCAAGGGTGATCTTACAGTAGGAGTAGCAAAGGTGATCTTACAGTAGGAGCAGCAAGGGTGATCTTACAGTAGGAGCAGCAAGGGTGATCTTACAGTAGGAGCAGCAAGGGTGATCTTACAGTAGGAGCAGCAAGGGTGATCTTACAGTAGGAGCAGCAAGCGTGATCTTACAGTAGGAGCAGCAAGAGTGATCTTACAGTAGGAACAGCAGGGGTGATGTTACAGTAGGAGCAGCAAGGGCGACCTTATAGTAGGAGCATCAAAGGTGATCTTACAGTAGGAGGAGCAAGGGTGATCTTACAGTAGGAGCAGCAAAGGTGATCTTACAGTAGGAGCAGCAAAGGTGATCTTACAGTAAGAGCAGCAAAGGTGATCTTACAGTAGGAGCAGCAAGGGCGACCTTACAGTAGGAGCAGCAAGGGTAATCTTACAGTAGGAGCAGCAAGGGTGATCTTACAGTAGGAGCAGCAAGGGTGATCTTACAGTAGGAGCAGCAAAGGTGATCTTACAGTAGGAGTAGCAAAGGTGATCTTACAGTAGGAGCAGCAAGGGTTATCTTACAGTAGGAGCAGCAAGGATGATCTTACAGTAGGAGCAGCAAGGGTGATCTTACAGTAGGAGCAGAAAGGGTGATCTTACAGTAGGAGCAACAAGGGGTGAACTTACAGTAGGAGCAGCAAGGGTGATCTTACAGCAGGAGAAGCAAGGGCGATATTACAGTAGGAGCAGCAAGGGTGATCTTACAGTAGGAGCAGCAAGGGTGATCTTACAGTAGGAGCACAAGGGTGATCTTACAGTAGGAGCAGAAACGGTGATCTTACAGTAGGGGCATCTAGATCGATCTTACAGTGGGTACAGTAAGGTCGATCTTAAAGTAGCGTTGAAATTATTTTCTCTGCAGATCACAGAATAATCAACCAGCGGATTATCCTGAGAAAGAATTAACGAAGAATAAAAGAACTAATTATGGAGACGGAATTACTAAGACTTAATTATGAGGCAGGAAATATGAAGAAGCAATTAAAAAATAATATGGAAGGCATTAAAAAGAAGTATTAAGGCAGAATTGTGAAGGAATTATTAAAAATAAATTATTTGGAAAATATCGAGAAGGAATTTAGTGGAATGATTTTAAGAGGAAATTATGAAGGACTTTGGAAGGAGTGAGAGCGAAATATGAAGGAGAGGGAAACTAAAAGCTCAAAGGGAAGTATCAAGAGGTGTGAGAGTCAGAGGGGAAAATAAGTCACTGTGCACCGGAAGAAGATATAATGGAAGAGAAAGGGGGAAATAAGACAAAAAAATAGTAATATAGGAGACTGACCAGATAAACAAGACAAAAGGGAGAGAGGGAGAGAACACACCGAGAATATATATACATACATATATATATATATATATATATATATATATATATATATATATATATATATATATATATATATATATATATATATATATATTTATATATGTTTATATATATATATATATATATATATATATATATATATATATATATATATATATATATATATATATATATATATATATATATATATATATATAGGGAAGTACCACCTCTATAGCTGGAATGGGGACCCTCATATGTATATATACATA